>NW_009736053.1:0-9221 GCF_000703405.1 Apaloderma vittatum | reverse complement strand
ACCCGCCCAGAGCCTTTGCCTACCGCTGAACTGCAAAAAAAGTTCCATAATCAGATGATAAAATACCGTTCTACAATTCTCACCAGTTATTCTTTAATTAGGAAGGTTTGACTACCAGGTTTGATCGGCTCCTTCATTCAAGCTAAATATGATCCTTCATAAAATCTGTGTGTTCTACTTGCTAAAATGCCAGCCAGTTGACAGCTGTTTATTCTCAAGCCTGCGTGCTGTGTCCATTTCCTCCTCCCTTCTCAGTTATTTACTTTCAGATTATAAACTCGTTAGAGCAGGTGCTACTCAGAGAAACAAAAGCAAATGACAGGAAAAATAAAAAAAGCCCTCAACTGTAGATCTTTGTCTTGTAATATAAAACCAAACGCATACAGTACTAAAATGACCTTCCCATTCTGCTTTTTAAATGATATTTGATTATAGCAGTATAAATCTTATACCGACTAAAAGTGTGATTGCTCCCAAACATCATAATTGTTTTGGTTTTCAGCAGCTCTTAAGATTGAAACTCCCCAGATAGTATCAGTTAACTTTGTTTCTTCCCTCAAAATTTCTGTTTTCACTATTATTGCATTTATTTCAAATATGTAATTTTATAGCTGGCCTCATCCCCTGCATGTAATGTATGTTGATAAATTGTAATTATGAGTTGACCTAGTTAACCAAAATAAAACTCCAGATAGGTAGTACAAACAAGAATATTTTAACAGCTTTGAAATTTCAATTCATAATTGAGGAGAGGGAAAATTTTAAAATCTGACTCTAGATTTCAAGCGAAAAAACCACAACAGATATTTCTTAAATACAGATCAAACAAAAACAACAAATCTAAAAGGGATACCCTGTGCTGCAGAATTTGGAAGGGATTTATTTCTGCCAACTATGTCAATAACTTCAAGATGTGTTCACGACCTAAATGCTTCATTATATTTACTTTGGTGTCTTGTCTTCATTAATCTCCAGCTATTTCCAGAAAGTAATGAAAGCTACATAATTTCCAAATTTCCCTTTTCCCCTGCTTTTTGTCTTTGTTTAGGATGTAAGTAAGAAGTGGGATAGTCACCAGTAACTACAATCTTCTCCAATAAATGGAAGGCGTTGCTAAAATCCACAGGGTGATACCATGAAAGTAAGAAATTGTTTATCTGAGAAGCCAGGCCCAGAGGTGAGGCCAGGTTAGGTACAGAAGTTAGGTATAATATTTTGTCAGTGTAAGTAAGGCATCGCACTGGCTACATACTGAGAATACTGAGCTGTGCTAAAATCTGGAAGAGGAAAGATTTTATGAGCAATAGCTCACTGAAGATATTTGACAGCCCAACACCTATTGTATCACATATCAAATAATGAAAAAATATAAATAGCAAGTGTATAAAGTATTCCATAACCTAAACTAAAATAACACTAAATCAAGAGAAATACACCATAATGTATACATTTTTTTAAAAAATAGAATAGACATTGGCATTCTTCGGTGATGATTTATCAGCCTTAATCAAGGATTATAATCTTTGATGCCACATTTTTAATTCAGCACTGAAGAGTAAATAGAATGTAGTGTCTGATCATTTATGTAAGAGAGGTCAGGCTAATAGGAGGCTATCTTTTACAAAAACAATTTCATGCCATGAAGAGCTCAGGGACAATAGTGGCATGAACCAATCCTATCCCCAAACTCATCCCATTGCTATTTCGTGGCCACCTGCACTAAGACCAGCACTGTTTTCACTGCGTGTGAGCAAGGCTGTAATTTAAATCCTTCCATTGTTGTTTCAGGCAAACCAATGCCCTTTACAAAGGCAAGATCCAGCAGTCACTGGCAGAAATACCATAAACTTTTGTTATTGCCAAACACTTTGTACTGCAAAGCAGCAGCCTAATGATAGCTGAAAAAATACAAAAAATTTCTTAACTCACAAACTCTTCCTCAGGCCTGAGGAAACAGCAGTTGTCTGCAGCAACTGTCTGAGCTTAACTGAATTGCATTAACCAACTAAAAAAGTCATAGAGGAAAGACAGGCCTCCTGGTGCAGAGCAGAATATTAACAAGAGAAGATGTTATAACATTGTTAGTGCTTTTAGGGCAGCAACAGACAGGTAATTATCTCCTGCAGAATAACAAAAGCAGATTTCTGTGTGCCAGAAATCCAAAACACCTATCAGTATTTCAGCATCCAAGACTGATTTTCATAAGGTATTTTGTAGAAGTTGTTGAGGTTCAGACTGAGAGATCAAAGATTAATTAGGGGGGAGGCAGTAAAAATGAGGTTTTTACATATATACGGATATTTCCTGACTTCCGTTGAACTTTGCCAGTCTATTATAACATGTGGTGTGTATTTGGTCTCAGCTGCATTGTTTTCTATGAGGCCATCTGGAGGTATATTACATTTTTGGAGGCACATATATCTCTGAGCATTACCTTGTCCTTGCTGGCTGTGTTTTCAACCTTATGTTACCATCATTGCATGCTGCTAATCTATGGCTGAAAGAAAGGACCTTACATCCACTACAGCCAGCTGTATTTCCCATAAAACAGGAGAAGAACCTCCCTAGACCTGCTGGACACACTTTTCTTAATGCCCCTCAGGATCCCATTGGCCCTCTTGGCCACAAGGGCACGTTGCTGTCCCAAGGACAACTTACTGTCCACTAGGACTCCAAGGTCTTTCTCCATGGGGCTGCTTTCCAGCAGGACAACCCCTAATCTGTACTGGTGCCTTATGTCCATTTGTTCTCTGTCTCATTCAGAGGTCACCCTCATTTGTTTTCAATTACCAGCGAGTGATTTCCTCAGAGAAATTTTTTTCTAGGACTATTAATATCCTTCAGCCACCTCACTCGTTTCACCCCCTTATGCGACAAACCTGACTGACTACTCACAGGACCTTCCTAGAGAGTTTACTTGCAAAATCTGTATATCTCAAAGTCATGTCTCTGGTTTTGAAGTAGTCGTATATAATGTAGTAAGTGATCCTCGACCAACCTAACCTTAATTTAAGCTACTTCATTAGTCTCACCTCAGTGAGGAGAGACAGGTGAATTACTTTCCGAACGTGCTTAACTCTCCCCAGGTCTAACTTGAGCATCTGATTTTTGAATAGCTAAGGTGCAGGACCTGCCATGCAGGTATTTACAGCCAGATACTCACCCTAGCCTGGGAAATATAGTAAGACAATGCTAAGTGGAAAGCAATAGCTGCATTCAGGGAGACATTTATCTGACCTGTGTCAGATATGTACAATTGGGTAAAATTAATTGAAATTTATAAACTAGATACAGGTTAAAAGGAGCCTAGAGTGATTAGCTCAAATAATTACATTTAGTTAGATTATTCCCACTCCTTACATTAAGAGAAATAAATTCTTTCTATTCCCAGAGCATTTTCTCATAGTCTACATGCATTTCCTGACTCCACTTTTGCTGCAGCTAAATAGGAGAATTCATTTTTCTATTTTGTGAATCCTTTTTCCTTCTTGTCACTTTGCCTCATTTTGTCATGCCTCAAACTGGTCCACTGAACATCTCAGTTTTGCTCCTGCATTTGATTGTCTCTTCCATGAGGAAAAGTAACTCCAACCGATCTTAAATTTACATCTTTACAGAATTGTATACAACTCGCTAATCTCCATTCCTGTTCTCCAATTTCAATAATTTTAATTCTACTAAACATTTCATTTCTCATTCCTTCTTTTAAATATCCACATTCCCAGCATGCCTCTATTCCTTGGCATCTCTTCTGATTATTTTCCTGCAAACATGCTCTTCTACATCTGCATCTTTACCTGTTTATTCTTCATTTACAAATATAAAACTGTTTGACTGTCAACAATATTACTTACTGCTTTCCAGGATTTATTAAAAATGACCACTCTGAGGCTAACCAAATCTATATGCAGCTCAGCATCCTGCCTTTGATGGATACTAGCAGTGGACTTTGCCTCTCAGATAATTTTCCTCATTTGCCAATTTTATTACCAAAACCAAATGGATCTTTCTTCCAATCTTTATCCACTGCCATCCTAGATCTGGCTGTAAACACCAATACAGATTTTAGCGAGGTATTATATGTACTGAGTTTGTAAGAATAACTCCAGAGATTTTATCTAAATTTTAGGCTACAGTGTAAGTGGAATGAGACCAAAATATGTATCCTTTTCAGGAAGCTTGAATATATGCTGCCTTTTGGCTTCCATCGGTCTTCTTATGGATTTGGATACGTGACAACACTAATCACCTGCATCTGAGCTTGTGTTCTCGTGCTCTCTCTGCAGCCAACAGAAATCTGATCGATGCAGGAGACCTCAACTCCTTGCTCACCAGTGGGCTCCACTACCTTCAAGAACTGCAGCTGCCCCTTTCTTGCTATGGGGAGCCTCTCCACATCGATGTTTTTAAGTGTTGCTGTTCGCTACAACAAGGTACACAGGCAATTGCCTATTTAACCTCAGTGTGTCAACATTAACTACCCTTTGCCATTTTAGCAGAACTGTCCAAATATTCCAGGATCTAACAATAAGGAGGAACCTAATTTCATCTCAGGAGGCTAACTGATGGCATGGTATGATGATGGTGTGGTATGATGAAGTTTTTGGGACTGGTATGATTTGCTGGTAGCAAAAAAAGAAGGAAGACAACTAGAGATATTCTCTTTTATTTCACCCAATATAGGGAAATGCTGAGCTAGACTCAGATAGGAAGCAGAAAGGTGTTTGTATTTCCAAAATATTTTCTTTTCTCTCTCAGTTAGTAAAGCTAAGAAAAAGAAAAAAACTCTCCCTAGAAATCCTACCCTGTGAACAATCTTTAGAGCACCCTGTAATGACTTCCTTTTTCTGATAAATAATTCACTTCCTGTCCATCCGAAACTTTCAAAAAATACAAGGCAGATAGTAAAAAGATACTGTAGAACAGTCATGGCATGATGCTAAAAACATTAATGCATATTCTTACTTTTAATTAAGTGGAACTAACAGACAGACAGGCCTTGACATCAACTTACTTTCAAGCTGCTTTCTAACAGAAGAAACACTTTTAGAATATGCAAGAATACTTTTGATGAAGGGAAGCATACAGCTTCCTACACTAAATCTCTTATGTTCTGTGCCCATAACATTGTCTTAATTAAATTATTTTGTTGATATTTTTATTTGCTAGCATTATATCATAAATTACCTTCCATCATCGATAATTACATCAAATCAACATGATATTAAAACAGCTGAGTGCCTATGAGAAGTTTCAGATTAATGCAACTGGAAAGTCAGGCAATTTTATCTACTGTAATTCCCCTACTTTCTCAGCTACTCTGCTACAAGCCTCAACTAGCATTTTGATCCAAATGCTACTGAAGTCAATGGGAAGGTTGACATTGGCTTTGGTGAGTCTCAGCTCAGCTCAGATTCGCTGCAAGAAGCATAATTTCAGTCCTCATAGGTGAACAGGACAGATGGCAGTGATGTCTGAGAACAACAGTTATGTTAATTTTGTTACGGTAACATCTATCCAATAAGAAGTAAACCAAGATACAGGGTTTTGCTTTTGCCCATAAAACCCACAGACGAAAGCTCTCTCATACTTTGTTTGAATTATATTTTAAGCACTGACTGAAAAACAAACAAAAAAAGTGGGTTTTTTTCATCTGTCCTACTCTTCATTTAATTGTCTCGTAAATTAAGAATCGACGCTAGAGAAATACTTTCTACCAATGGTACGTGAAGTCCCTGCTTTTGCAATCAACTTTAATCACTTGAAGCTCCTAACCCATTTCTAAAATAATTTTTTCAGCTGTTGAACATGCACACCATACTCTGTGAAAGTCCTACAATTAACATGCAACATTTTTTCAAGTTTTTTAGTGAAGTTTCTGTCCTCAATTACATTTAAACCCTAGTGAAGTGTAAGACACTGTCTGTGTTCACTCTATGTATCAGGAACTCATAGATTCAGAAAAATATTTCATGTTTATAAACTAAAATGCGACAGATATGTCTTTTTGTCAGGTAGCTAAAACCTGAATCCACAAGCATTTCACTTGTAAAAAATTTGCAGATGCCTGTTTGAACATAACTTTGAAGGAACTTTTACATGGTGTACGGAACAACTCTTTCCAGAAATTTCCACAGCATATTAATGTGTTCATTTAAGAAGAAAATGCAGACCGCAAAAATGGGATTGCAAGCAGCACAAAAGATCAAATTATGTTGCAAAATTACACTGTATTCACTGAAGGTTATAAGCATCATTTTACACATTAGAGGTCAATGTGAAGGCACTGCAGCAAGCACACGCTGTCTTTTCTAATACAGATGAGGATGACTTCTGCGTAAAGTATCAGTATTTTAGTACCAATGAAATAATTTGATCAATTTGTTCACAGTTTACTTTGTTTCCAAGTTCTCTACCACACCCAGGCTATCTAATATGAAGATACAATGGTCTGCAGCTTTCTGAATCTATTAGTCTACCTACACAGCTGTACAACTGTATGAAAATATTTTAATAGTTGGAGCTGCAATTTTTACTGAAGTAACTGCTTAGTTACTTTATTGGAAGGCTTAATAAGTTTAACTGCTTCCTCAGCATAAATATTTGCTAATAAGAAAATGTCTCCCTGGAAAAAAAATCCAAATAACCAATACTACATGAGCAGAATAACCCAAATCTGCAGAATTTAGCAAGCATGATCAAGATATATTGTTCACAGACGATTATTTTGTAAAACCCTTGAAGTTTCATGATCTTAAATGGACTGTGTCTTATAAACAAACAAAAGTTTACTTATAATACTAAACTCCTAGCCCCTGTGTTTCATCAAAGACTAATGAACACTACTATGTAGTCAGCTGATTTTTTTTCCGCAGATAAGAATCGCTCTCCTGGGCTAAACCTGAGCAAGTGACATAGAGAGAGGAAGGGCTATACTTTTATTTATTCACATTTAAAATGCTACTATAAACGTCAAGAAATTGAAGAATATGTGCTTTTGTTGACAGTAGCATCTTATAAAAACACCTTCCCATAAGAATAATCTACAAAGCTGCATGAATTATACAGGCAGAAGAAGCACAACTCCAAATCATAGAATTATAGGATCATCATAGAACAGTTTCGGTTGGAAGAGACCTTCAAGATCATTGAGTCCAATCTTCGTCCTAGCTCTATCAACACCACCAAATCCTTTATCCTATTTAACTGTAACTTTAAAATGTCCAATTTCTTAAACAAGCTTGCAAGTATGTTGCAAAATAAATAGGTCTCCATTTGGAGATGAAGACTATATTGGAAAGCACAGACAAAAGTTGACCAAAAACAAGAGGAAAAAAATGAAATTGAATGTAAACATCCTATGAAATGGTAGAGGTCGTGAACTTATACTTATGAATGAGCTTTTAGGAAGATTGTCTGAAACAATAGGAACAAATAAAAAATCTGTTTCTATAATTATATGGCTTTTAAAGCAGTTTCCAGAATATATTACAAGGGATTCATAATACATCTGTGTTCAATTTTCAATTAAAGATGAGACTCTGCACAAGAAGAAACCAAATTAGTATCTTCCACCTATAACCACAAACAATCCCAGAACTCAGATACCTTGTAAAATTACAGTTGCATCTTCTAATTGTGTCTAAAAATTGCAGTCTAAAATTGAAAAGAATCTATTATAATAAATAGTTTGAACTCAAGATTAATGATATCTGAAACATTGATCAATAAAAGAAATAAAAGAACTCTAAGTGAAGAGACAGCTAAAACTGTTTCACTTTGAGCAATGCAAACATTTTCCTGCATTTTGTCAAACACAATAAATTCTTTCCCATCTTTCACAGAGATCTGTGACATATCAGTTAGTTCCCCATCCTAGCAAGAAGTAGACAGGCTCGACTCATTTTACTGCTCTTGAATTATACCTCTCAGACCACTGAATTCACTGTGTAAAATCAACCCTGGTCTTCCCTCATTCCCTTCCATGCAAGGACAGACTTGGCTGTGAGGCAGGCATCTTTTCCAAGGCAGAAGCACAGGGAAACTACAGGGAAGTGACAAACCCACAAACATTGTTTTGTAGCTACAACACACTGCAAAAAATATTTTGTGACCCAGACTGATTTGCAGTTTATGTTTAGGGAGAGAGAATCAAAATCTGACTAGTTTGAAAGTACAATGTATAGCCTATTACATTATTAAAGGTAAAAATCACAGCTATTGCTTTCAATATTTTTATGCAAGCTTTCTTCTCAGCAGATTAGGAGAAACAGTCTATATCTATAGCAACCAGGAGAGAGGAGGAGGGAATACATCCAGTTCAAACCATTTTTCCTTAAAACCTTGCATCACTACCTTCAGTATAGAAAGCATTTAATAGCTCATTTTTACTGCCACTTGACCGAACCCTCATTAAAAACATGGCCAGTCGATTGAAATTCCTTCTTAATAAACAGAATGCATGTGAAGAAGACTGCACTGATACTTCTGTATCTGAGGCTTCCTTTGTTTCTTAAAGTAATTTCATTTTTTGTCTTGGAAAAAAAGATTTCTTAGGGACAGCTCGTTTAGCTTTCACTCTCTGATCTCCATAATCATTCTAGATAGGTATTAAACTGGGGAAAACCACAAAATTCTCCAAATTATCACTTTCTTGAGTAAAGTGTATTTCGGAAAGATGAAATAAAACTGACCATATTAGTAGATATCATCGGAGATAACTCCTGTGAGCACACAGTCATGAGTGCCTCAGTGCAAGGAAGGGACTGCCAGGGAGAGCGGCACAGGAGAACAGTGTTGGTCATAAGGACCCAGAGTTTGCTTTCTGGATCCCTTTGTGTTAGCGTGGGTCATTTTAGCAGGTGAGGATGGTTAGTGCAGATAGTATCAAGGAAGGAGTTGGTCAGAGAAGATCTCAACAGAAAGAGGCTGTTTAATGGTCTTCTCTGGGCAGCACGAGGTGTTTTTAGACACCTCTAGAACAGCCTTAACCAGGAGCCCTGGCAGAACGAGTTAGGGCGGACACCAGCAGCCGCCGAGTTGTGTCTGGGGGTTTGTGGCCTGGGGATCTCCCTTGGTTTCCGAATACGAGGGCAGCTCAGCGCGACTGAATCCACTAAACTGGGAGGAGGGTTAAATAAGTGGAGGCCGGGTGCATTTGAGGTGGGTGTCCACCAGCGCACCTGGTCTTTAGGGGCCCCGTGATTGTCTCGGTGGAAGTT
>NW_009736052.1:0-56040 GCF_000703405.1 Apaloderma vittatum | reverse complement strand
AGGACTGGGGTTTAGCTCAAACCCAGGACATCTGGGTATAATTACTGTTAGACAGGCCATGCGATAAAACCAGCAGTTAGCTGATAAGTTGTGACTTACTAGTATGCCTGTACCTTTTGCAGTACTTTTGTGATGCACAGCCCTGTTCTAGGATAAGTTCCCAGTGCACCATTCCTTTTCATTTTGAAATGTGTGGTAGTCCACACATTAAAAAGTGAATTTTTAAAAGGCCCTCTGTCAATGTGACATACGGATTTCAGATTACAATTTGCAAATAAAAAGCCACAAGCTTGGCAAACTTGTTCTGGTTACTTGGTGTCAAGGTTATGCAACCTTCAATAGTAAAGATGTATCAGACAGAATGTAGGTACCGATCATAGAAATCGCCTCACAGTGCTTGCAGATTTGGGACACTATTTAACAGTTCTGTTAATGATACATGAGATGAGGGAGCCGTGTAAATAGATAAGACTAAATGGACAGAGAGCAGAAGTTGATGGTAGGAACGTACTATTTGAATCAAAACACTTCTCTGACTACCTTTCCATTTTAGTTTTATTAGTTCAGTTAAGAATGACAGATTTTCCATTTCAAAACATTCCTGATAGAAAATGAGTAGGGGTAGGGAGAACCTTAAAAAGGAAGAGGGCAGGAGAAAGGCAGAGCAGGGGTACAAATATTCACTGGCAGATGATTCTTTGTAGACACAGCATGAGTCAATACCAACAGGGACGTTAAGCCTCCTCAATCCCTCCACTGCTGGTAATTCCACTCCTTACATGTGTGGGCAGCAGCAAGTAAGAAAACATTTTCCTGTTGAAGAAGAGAGAAAAATTGTCTGGGCTTTACTCAGAGCCATGTTAAAAGGAGAACTTTCTTCCTTGTGACGTTACTTGTTACTGTCTAAGCATGTTATCCTTAGTGTATCCTAAGTCATTTACTTTCCATGCGTCATGGATCTGGAGCATGGGAAATAATATAAAAACTGGTATTATAGTCTTAATGTGTGAGGAGAATTTCTGAGTATTAGCTGAATTGGCACAGATTTCTTTTTCTAGCAGAGAGCACCACTCCACGGTATAAAAACAGTTAGGAAAAAATAGGGTCACAGTGTATTTTTTTCACAGGTTTGTAATAGGTGATGTAGCTTAGCTGCTGGCGTTTCATTAGATCAATGTATTTTGGCAGAAGCTTTTGTGTCTTATATAGACTGTGCTGCACGGGTTCCCAGCTACTGTGACTTTGGAAAACACCCGTAAGTCTTAAGTATCAATAGAGTATGGACACATTTTATACCTGTCAGTGTGCTTGGAAATCAGGTATAATATTTCCCCAAACATTTCTAGATTGTTGAAGAAGTATAATGCCCATTTGAAACAACATCAAAGATGTTTCAAATAGACCTACTATTTATGTCACAGCTGGTTAGAGAACGATCCCTGTACATCTGCCATCTGCCAAAGAGGACAATGCATTTTGGAACTGGCATTTCTTATTAATAATGTAGGCCCCAAAGCTTGCAGATGAGGCAGGACACAGGAATAGGACTCATGTTCTGATCCTGACTCTCATAGTGTTTTGTGCAACCCTGGGAAAATGGTTCAAGCTGTCGGGCCTACTGGCTGTTTTGTCATTTTCTGATATAAAAAAAAAAAGCTAAAATGTGTTGTGATGAACAGCTACCTCTGAACTAAAATAATCAGTACTCTTGTAGAAAGATTCACCTGCATCTTTGAAACTTTAAAATAAAGTGAGCCTCACTTCTGATAAGGAAAGAAGGGGATTTCGATGATATTCCTGCTTATCTTTTAGTTTCTATCATAATTAACAACAAAGCTGACTGTGACCCCCAGCCAGACGGTATCACTGAGCTCTATAAACTAGCAGAGAAAGAAACAAAGCATTGGTGGCTGCCTTCTAAGTGGATTCTCCAATAACCATTTTAACAGTCCTTCCATCAAACAGCAACGCTTTCCCACAGAAATTTGGAAAGAGCAGAGAACTGCTTCGTACTGGTTAGTATTTAGACAGCAGTTCAAGGCTTAGAGATTTTTCATCCAGCACTGATGATATCTCTTTGTAGCTCATTAGGCTCTGTAACCCAAATGAGAGATGCCAAAGAAGTTGTCTGTGAAGCAAATGCACACTTGCTTCTTGCTGTGGTGTTATGGTGCACTTAATGCTGTGTGGTTATCTTGAATGATAACATATTTGGCAGTGAGAAGAAAATATCTCTGTGGAGATAGCGGAGAGAGGTTATTTTAGTGTGAACTCATGTCACCCTTCTGTTTGTAGTTTATTGTCTGTTGATGAATTTTAAAGAAGCCCTTAAGGATCTGGCACAGAATAAAAGCATTATGCTAGCTTCTCAAGTCAGACTATCCCTTCACCTTACTGCATACTCAAACCTGGTTTGTGTTGCTTGTTGTTCTGTCAGCTGGGCTGAAGAAGGAATTTGCATAAAGAATAGTGAACTGGAAATTGTTGGTAGTATTCTGAGAGTCACTTTTTTCTGACATTCTGATTCAAGATATTTCTGTAAAACTTTCTCCACCCATCACAGGTAACTAAGATTTTGTAATTGGTGCCACAAGAAGCTTAAGTGGTTATCCAGCACTGTAGCACCTCATGCAGACTGATCTTCAGAAGTAATCAGTTTGTTCTAGTAGAATTATACATACCTATAAGGAGTAGGACACACACTGGGTCTAGCTACTACTTCGTCTCAACGTTGCTGAAGTTTTCTTGCTAAACTGACTGTACTCTGCCTCTTTTCCATATATCATGTTGAATAAGTACGTAATCTCTACAAGGGGGTACTGTTGTTTGAAAATCAGAATTAATATTAACATACAAGAGAAAATTTTGCATGTTTTTCACCCATGTGTTAAGTTCTGATATAGCAAAAACTTGTTTCCTTTTAGTATATAATCCTGCAAATACCTAAGACCTGCCTTATTTCCTTTTCCACAGCCAATAATTTTACTGTCACTAATTACACTCCATTTTTATCAGGAAACCTAGCATAAGAGGTATTCAATAAGCATTTAACAACCATAGCAGATTTACAGTAGCTGTAGTTTTGGCAGTAGTATCAATACTTTTTCATGTTTTTATACCATACATTAAATCCTCAATAGCTGACTTTGATAGTTCTGGCATAAAGTATGTGGTAGAGAGGGGTAAGAACACCTGGAGCAAGGAGGATAAACAACAAGTGGAATTCCTACTTAAAACAGGCTTCTCACACTGTCCAGGCTTTAATACTACTGTTACCAAAGACTTCTTAGCATTAGTGCAGATAATCCAGTAACCAGACAACTCAGTAGCACTTTTTTCTACTTTCCAAACTTCCCTCCCAGCTGTAGGCCCTTATGACTCTCCGGCAGAGGTCAGGGAAAGCCCCTCTCTCACTCTGAGGGCTGAGGCTGACAATTACAGCTATTACTCAATGCAAAACAGGTGGGCATCCAGGGCATTCTCCTCCTTTGGCAGGAGTGAAAATTTGGGCTGCTGGTTTTGTATGCAGTGTCTGATCTCCATTGTTGGCTGCACTAGAGATTTAGGTGTTTATTGGACTGTACAGAGAAGACATTGGACCAGAGTTTTTTAGGTAAGGACAGATTGACTCTGTTTTTGCTCTTTTCTTTAGTTAATAAGTAGAGAATGCAGCTGGGAACAACTAAAAGTGGTAGGATTTTACTTGTTCTGAGTTGATAAGCAGATGCTTTTGGTATCTTAAGTATATATATGCAATTCTTCAGGGTTGTTTAATGTTCTCAGTTCTGTGTGCCCTTGAGAAGACCTAAGGGTATTCAGTATCTCTGGGAAGTGCTGAGGTGTTCAGTATTTGTGTTGATGTATTTCACTTTGGGTCTATTAAAATGGTCTTATTGCGGTAGACTGTGGTACAAGCACAGACATGTTGCTGTGTTAACTGTTAATGGATAGATTGGTCTCTTCAGGTCTATCTGTTTTAGATATGCTTTGGAATAATTATTTGTGCAATGTTAAGATAAGGAACAGGCCAGAAAATGAAACAGTTTATGAGATACCAGTAGCTGATCTGTAGTAGAGCTGTGATTGTTCAGAAAAGCTTTAGAACAATCTCTGGGCTCTGATGAGCTCAAAACAAACTCTAGAAGCTGCTGTGCAGGACAGAGTAAAGCTAAAAAATTTATATGGGGGTAAAAAGTCCTGACTGTGTTAAAGAGATTTCTGCATGGTTTTATTCATATGTAATTGAAGTATAAATCTTTGGAGACTGTACCTACTTAGATTGTTACACCCTTTCAATTTCTTTAGTTTTCCATACGTGCAATAACTTACTATTAGCATTTTTTATATTTTTCTTTGCAGTGATGCTTAGAATTTGGGAGCCTCTCTGTGTCAGTGTTGCAGCTGTTCTTCATAACTAAGAGCCTTACTGCTAAGGTTTTTAAACAGCGCTGTTTTCTGGAGGGCTGACCTCCCTTTGTACCACATCTACATAAAGTTCTCTACTTAGTGTTTTGCATCCTTTGGATTTAGAGACCTACTTACTACTGGGAAGGCCTGAATTACCAGTTTACTGGATCTTGTTCTAATGTAGTGCAGGGGTTATGCTGGTGGAAAAACTGCAGTGATATGTCTGTGATTCAAATCTAGGTTGTGATATATAAGTGACATCTAGTTTTGTGGAAGGAGAGGGAAAAGGGGAAGGTTAAAACTCTGAGAGCTGTCTGGATTTGTCTTTATCTGACTGAAACAATTAATGTATTTTTATTATTACTCCTTGAGCAATGTTATGTCCCCAAACTTCCTTCAAGTATAGAAAGATTCTCCACTGTGCACAAGCTCTGGGGAAATGTTTGGCACAAGACTTGACTGATGGTGAAGTTCACTAAATTACCAATACACTACTAATCCTCTTGAAACGGGACAATTAACAGTTTTAACATCACATGGATGTTGAACATGTTCACAAGGGTTTATCATCTCTTCTGCCTCCCTTCCCAGTTTGAGTAGGGGAGAAGCAGAGAAAATTGCCGTTGGCTATTGAGGAGGAGGAGGAGGAATGCAGTGGAATTTCTGCTCTTGATCTTGCAGCAGCTGCTGGTAGAAGGGAGTGAAAAAAACGTGGTGGTTCTGGGTCTGGGCTGGCTGCTGTTTTGCAGGAAAGGCTTTGTGTATTCCATGGGACCCGCACAACTACTACATTTACCCTGTCCTCCCATGTCGCTTGAAACTGGAGAAGTTTACACACACTTGGAAAAACAAAACAAGACCCTTGAAACTCTGTCTGTGATGAATCATGGGTTGTTTGGGTTTTTTTTTTGTTGTGTGTGGTTTTGTTGGTGTGTTTTTAAGGGTCAGTAAAGCAGTAAAATTTTTCTCCTACTTCACATTTTTCATGTGATAGGATTTAACATGAAATTCTGGTTTGTTTTACCCTTTGATAGCCTGTCTGAGTGATTTATAAAAACTTTTACAGAGGCACCACCATTTTTGATGCTTTGTTAGGAAGCCAAATCCCCCCAGGTGGCTTAGACAGATGCTAGCACCTTGACTACGCCCTAGTTTGTATACTGTTTTAATAGTTACTAATTACCTATTAAATGTCATTACCATGTTTCTGGTTTTGGCACAAAATTATAGAGCAAGTTACAACAGAAAGTTCACTTCGTATTCTGCCAAGAGTAGAAAATAGGAATTGTTAGGGTGCTTGCAAGGTATGTTGAAAAGTTAGTGTGTGTACTTAGCTTTTAGAACATGTGTTTGTTCTGGGCTTTCTGCATTCTTTGTGATTTGTTCCTTGACTGGAATTGAAGAACCTGAACAATTACTTCTTTTTAAGTGCTAGAGAGCAAATCTGCTTTGAAGAAACAGCTTATTTTTTACTGTTTGGGATCACTCAGTGAATAAAATGAAATGTCCTTAGATGTTCTTCAGAAATCTGTGAATTTTCAAAAGGTATGGTGCTGAATAGTATTCGAAGCTAAAAGTTATCAGGGGAAAAAAACCCACAAAAACCCCAAATACGGTACCAGGAAAAAAACCAGTCACTTATATTGTTAAATACATTCTGTGTAGTAAGCGAGATCTTATTTTACTGAGGAAGGAAATAATCCCTAATGAGATATAAAAGAGAATCAGATATTTTTTTTCTTTTCATTTGTCTCCACTGACCCTGCTGTGTACTTGAGACCAGTTTCATAGCAGAGTTTTTAAACCCTGTTAATTCCCTTGTTCATGCCTCTTTCTGAAAAATGTTCCCTAGTGCGCATCTTGTAGAGGGAGATGGTTTCAGCAGGGCTAATTATTTTGGGCAGAGCACCATGTTAAGGCAGATGCTCCTAGTTTTAGCACTACCTCATTTGACACTGCCCTGTGGGTATGTGCCAGTGCTGCACTGCACGGGGTAACCGCACATGAAACGCCTTTCATTGCAGATTGGGTAGAACTTCTGGGCTGATTAATTGTCTGTCTACAGCGAGAAGTTTTCCTGGCACAACTCCGAAGATTATGGTGTGATTTGTTCTGGGAGCATTGCTATGCTGATAACAGACCATTTTATTTTTATAAAATGCAACATTGGAAACACTAAGAGTGTTTTGGCTGGCTTAGTTAAACAGAAAAGAAAATATAGTGAAAAGTCAACCAACCCCCCTCTATTAAGATCTTATCTAGAGTTGAATACTTATTTTTCACATTTAAATTGCCGTTTAGTTTTCAGAGTTCACTTCCACATGAAAGGTGCAATTAATAATTACCAAAGCTATTGTCTGGACTGTTATTGAGGCAAAGACCCTTGTGCTTGAATTTATCAATTCCTGGACAATCACATTTTGAAATCTAGGTTTTGCATCTATGTGATCTAGTGACTCTTTAATTCCTTTGTCCTTCTTGGTTTTCCAAATCATCCCTGGAAAAATAAGAGTAGTGCTCCATGCGAATAGCAGTAAAGGAATGGAGCCCACAATCTGTAAAAAAAAGTATAGATTCTTGGATCACAGGACTTGAACCCATGGGGACCAATATCCATAAGTCAGCTCTTGAGGCTGGCAGAAGCTTTGCTCTATAAAGATTTTACTGTCATTCATCATGCTATTAAGTTTTATCAACCTGTTGCTTCTTATTTCTCATTAGTGCTTTTTCTGAACTTTCAACCGAAAAATAGTTAAAATCTTGTAAAAACAGAGAGATTTTTTGTTACTGCTCCCGTCAGTGTCTGACAGCATGTTTCCTTGATTTGAAATACAGCCTGCCATACCTGCGGCGTTGGGGTTTTTTGGTAGTGAGCACAGATTCCAAGTCTGTTGCTTCTTCCCACCAACGCAGTGCTTTTTGCTTCCCCCTCAGTTCTTGACCTGTTTTCCGAAGCTGCCTTTTAAGCTGAACGAGTGAAATGGTTACCCTCTGACAAGTGCCAGCTGTTGAGCCCTGTGAGGGAGGGAGCGGAGACCTTCAGCTGGAAGCTGTGATGGGAGACCCCAGGGTGCTCCCTCTAAGCTGGCTCCTCCATCTGCAGGGAGGTGTGTGGAGCTGTACCTTGCAGAATTAATTGCCAGGATAACTCAAATCTGTGCCTTAATCATCATGTTTTATTTTAATTATTGTGTCCTTAGTGGCAATCCTGTGTGTATCTGTGGTGCTTTGGGAAATGTGGCTCTCTTCTTTTTGCACGGGAAGAAATTAAAGCTATTTTATGTGCATTTTTTCCACAGCGAGTCGTGGGGAAGGTTTGTCTCCTTGTAAGTTCATTGGGGAAATTATGTGGGAGGTCAAGTAACAACAATGTTTAGCCTTAGGCTTACAGTCCTTTTAAATATGAAAGAAAGATCTTTTTTATATTTTTTTATTTATTTATGGATGAGAAAGGACAACAGTCAAATACGAGCCTAGGGTAACTCTGCAGTAAAAGCATATCCTCAGGGGGTCAACGCTGCCAAGGACATAGGATAGCTGTTCTCGACTGAGCTTATTTTTGGACAGTATCTTCTGATTTATGGACTAGCATTCACTATATGGCTAAATTAGAATGGAAAGTTAAAGTATTCTGAAATGAGAATATAGGAAATTCAACTTGCAGGCTGAATAAAAAAAAAGATGTACTGACTTTGATTTGTTTTAAAAAAACTCAACTCATTTTTGGCATCTCATGAGAATAAAGTTGTCTGCATAAAATTTTATTTTAAAACTTTATACTTTTATAATTATTGTTGAAGCGGTGTCCATTTCTTAGCTAAATTAAGGCCATGCAGATGTACTTTGAATTCTTCCTGGCTTAAATGGAAGCAGGATTTGAAAGTACTTGGAGCCAGTACATTTGTTGTTTTGCACTTAAGGAAGCTGGCAAATGATGTTACAAATTTTCGGAAGAATTGCGGTTTTAAAGACAATGAAAGCAGTAGTTAGAGCAACACAATATCTAGATAGTATTGCTGAGAATGTAATTATGATTGGTTTTCTGTTGTATAACTGATAAGTAATATGAAAACCTCAAATTATACTTGTAGGATGATACAATAAACAGCCCTGAAGTCTGACTTTTGCAAGATCAAAAAGGCTGTGTGAGATCTTACACGTTTCTTGTTTGAAGAAACAGTTCCACGCCACAATAGCTGTAGGCACTGTGCCATCCACACAAACAAATTGTACAAAGAAACTATCTGGTTTAGAAGTAAGTGATAGTTCACAATACAAGCCCTGAAAATCAAAAAGGGAAGAGTATTTGTTTAGAATGTTGTCATTTAGAGATTATTTATGTATTTAAAGTTATATTTACATTCCCAGAAAGCTCTACAAGTGCCTTGCAATTAGTCTATATGCTAATATGTCTGAGATGTTTTTAGTAAACAAAATCAGCGGGCTTTGCTTTGCAATTATATTGTAGCAAAGTGGTTTGGGGTTAGAATTTCCTTTCGAGTGTATTTCTTCATACAGGATTATTTGTGATTTTTTTCTTGTACAAGATTTGCTTTTTCTTTTGATAATTGTAAGTTAGAAGTGCTCCGATAATTGAAATAAGATTTCAATTTAAAAATTATACCTACCAAGTAAATTTTCTGTTACTTATATAATAGAGGAGAAAATGTTTATATTTGCCTTCTGTCCATTTTTGTTCAGTCAAGATAATAATAGGTTCTAGGATTTTTATTTCTGAAGTATTTGTCTACGTAGGTAGGCAGGTGAATTACTCTCCAACAAACCAAAGGGAAGATGAACTGACAATGAAACTAAATGTTGTTGGTCAAGCAGAAAAAAAAAAAGACTACAATAGAAGAAATGGCTATGAAAACATCATTTCTGGAACTTCAGTAATTTTAAGGAAGTAATTTCTCAGTTGCATGATGATCAAAGTGCTAATTCTTTGCAGAAGCCTCCCTAATGCTCTTAAGGTAGTTGAGCATTCTGCTGTCCACTTTAAGTTCATGTGTAACTGGGATAACTTTCAAAAGAGAGAAAACTTAGTCCTTTGTATAAGATTAGATACTCATAAAGGTAAAATAACTGTCTGAGACCTACAGACAGAAATTGACAGAAGTCTTAAAAAAAAAAAAAGGAAAAAAGAAAAACACAGTCGCTGTCTTGCTGCAACCTGAAGATGATATGTCACCTCTCAGAACAGATGGGAAGTTAATACATATATGTAAACAGATTTTCTTTATGAAAGTCTTTCATAAACCAAGTGCTTTCCCACAGCCTGTAGAAACGTAGAAATTTATGTATGTATTTGGTCTTTTTGTAATATTGAAAAAAACCTTTGTTCTAGCTTACTCTACCCTTGTTTGTCCCTCCTCACTGCTCCTCAGGAATGGTAATGATTATGTAAAGCTGCATCTGGTTTTGAAACTCCTGTAATTTTGGCCAAATGGCTCGTGGCTGCTGTGCACGCACAATCTCTTCAGAGTATCAGTGATCAAGGTACAATGCAGTTGGCTCTGCAACTGTCAATGCTGGCTGCCCGCCTTGCTGACACCTCTGTTATCATATAGATAATTTGTTCAAATCTGTTTGAAAATACTACAGCTATTAATTGAACAACAAGTTGGTTTTCATCTGAGAATTGTGTTACCCAGAAGGAAACTCAATGTGATGGAACAAAACTAGAATATAAACTATAACACCGTAGTAAAAACTCACAGCTAGTGATATATGTGTTTTAGGAGGGAAAGGGTTAATTTATGACAGGAATTCATTTTTAATTTTAAGGAATAAATAAAGAAAACTGTTGGCTCTTAACAGCTGGCCAAGAGTACTCAGAAAGGCTTGCAAGCTCCTACAGCAATTAATCCAGATCAAGAGAGGATTAACTTTGAAGTTGAAGATATCCTCCATGCCTGAGGAGGGACCAGTTTAAAGTGCTCATGAATGGGGTAGATAGCTGATTTGTAAGACTGGGAGTTAATTTATGGCTATGAAATCTGCTTTTTGACTTTGCAGTTTGGACTTTTAGATCTTAGTATTCTGTAGTAGGTCAGTAGCCTGGGTCAATATGGAGTTAAAAATATCATAGATCATCTTAGATGAATATAGGCCATAAGAAATATAAATTAATTGACTTGATATATTTATTACCAGAGCCAGGAGTTTGAGTTTTCCGACTTTCGATAATCAAGATATCTAAGTAGACAGATGGTACATTTGAAAACTTTAAAATTATTTTGATTCTCTTTTACAATTTGGCTCTGGTTTAATTTGAAAAATAGGTTGTTGGTTTTTAAAAGGAACTTTTTTAGGGGAGGGTGGGAGCAGAATATCCTACTCATTATAGAGTAAATCTTGGAAACTAATTTGCAAGCTTATTAGTAAACTTCATGGCAATTTCTGAATATTTTCTTTTTTCTGGAAATAAAATGACAGTAAGGCTTTGGGGTTCAATAAAAAAGCTTATAGAGATAACTGTGTGTTATCACATCAACCAGAGTAAGGGACCAGTCACATGGAAAAGATGATAGTTTCTTATTTGACCGATCTGAGCTTTGAAAATTGGAGTGAGACACTTTGATTTTGAGTAGGAAGCTTTCCCCAGTCTTCCTGTTACGGCTTTGAATTTTGATGGGAATATTCTGTTCTCAGTCCTTGCCAATGTTTGCAAGAGGCTCTTTGACATTTCTATGATTATTTTCCGTCTTAAAACAATAGAGTGCCTACATCTTCATTCTTTTTACTGTCCTCTGTCCTCCTCACAAAAGCGGAAAGTGAAGCTATTAAGAAACTGGTATCTTGTAAGCAGAGGGAGCTAAATCCTCTGACAGCTTTCCCCTGCAGACTCAAAGTCTCTCAATCTTTGTCTTCCCACACAAACTTCAGTTGTCCTTTTTGACATGAGTGTATCCTTTTATACAAATCTCCTTTGTGCACCTTGATGAAGTTATGCCCACCCCATCTGTAATGTCAAGACCCTCTAATGACAACAGGTAATTAAGGAAAGGTAGTTTGGAGAAAACAATTGATTTAACATGACTGTACTCTGCTTCAATAAGTCTTGCTGTGTGATTGCAAATGAGGGAGCGTGCTGGCCTGTTTCTAGTATGAATACTTCTCAACCTGTATGACAAAGAGCTGCAACAGAGTTGACAATGTTTTGAACATCTCTTCACCAGACAGCCATGGATGCATCATTACATTAGGTACGTTGGGAGGGGAACGCATTTAACTTCAGATAATGTGGAAGGGTGTGGGAGATGGGAATGGAGATGGAGGTGTGATCACTGCAGCCGCTTCCAATGAAGATCTCTGTGTCACTAAACTGTGTTCCAAATAAATAAACAAGAATACCAACCAAACAGAACAGTAGCTTTGAATGTCAAGATGGAGTGGAGGGTGAGGAAGAAGAGGTTGGTCTTGTACAGAAAGACCAAGAGGGTCATTGGTTCAGGTAAAATCCTCTCCACCTGGAGAGCAGGGATGGGGGCTTGGCTCAGGATAAGACTGTAAATCAACACATATTTCAAGCTAGGTAAGCACTGTGTTCTTCTTTGGGATAAGGTTGAGGGCTTTCAGAAATTGAATTGCATTGGAGTTTTGCCCAGTTCAGAGAACCGAGGGTACGGTGTGGAGTTTAAGGGCTAATACTGCTGAAAATCATGTCATGGGAAAAATCCTCTCCTATGCGAATGCCCTACTGTAAGAGAATGAGCAAACAGCTCATGTTTCTGGCAAGATCCAAAATCACACTTAGACAATATTCTCATCTTAAGGATTTTTTTTTTTTTAGATCTGCAAGATAAGATGAAGATTTTACGCAGCACTAAGATTTTTTTATTTTTTTTTTAATGTCAACTGTTAGCATGTTGAGTGATACATCTGTCACCTACTTAATCCTGAAATTCTACACTTGTTTTTCATCTTATTTATTTTGGAAAACATAGTGAAGTGCTCTTCTCTTACTAGTTTAAATAAAGGAGAGAAACTTGGCATTTGTAATAATCAAACTGACAGACTGAGGGTGGAAAGTAATTCATTCAGCACAAGCCAAAACCAGGACATTTCAAAAAAAAGCTGTGTAATGACAATTCATTAACACAAATCTTCTAAAAGAGAATTCTGCAAAACCTGGCCGATATCGTGTATTAGCTCCTGGTTGGTTTAATTTATGTGGCACATAGTCAACTCTGACACTAGCTGATCAAATTGCCAAAAAAATAATAATAAAATAAAGAGCGGGAGGAAGTATATAATCTTTGCACCACTGTTTTTCTGTGTCATAGAACAATATGCTGACAGACAGTACTTAGTCACCTGTTAGGTCTGTTGATTATATGCTTTGATCTCAAATTTATTTTGCTCTTCTTGGCAGCTGAGCTGTTTCTTAATCCATTGATAAAACCTGCTTAATAAGCACTTACAAAGACATTGACATCACCAGAAACAGACTATGTTGTTGAAATCATGATGTGATGCCCATAAACCTAAAAGAAGCCTTGTATTCAAGGCTTCAAGCAAAATGCTTTTTTTTTTCCTTGAGAAATAAAAAGCAGTTTTATTCTTGATTTGCATAGTTACATCTGCTGTTTGTATTTGTTTCAGAAGTATTAATAAGGGAGGACAATTCAAGTAGCTACTTTCCTATGAGGAATTGAATCTTGCCATGCTAGAAGCTTCCTTTTCTGTGTGTTAAGGCTATTTGAAATATTATTTGATCTCCCTTAATTATGTGTGTAAGTATAATTTTGCTGTCATGAAACAGCTTTAAGAGAGCTGTTACCTTCTCTTAGGGTGTCTTGCTGTGACTCAAGTAGGGCTGGCAGTATGCCATGAAAAGTGCAGGTAGCTAGAACATGGCTTTTTTGTTTGTTTTATTTGGGCTTTTTCTCAGGTTTTTGTTTGGTTTTGCTGGAGTTTTCTATAAAAGGTAAACCTTTCTGGGTTTTCAGTTTAAGGGTCCTATTATTCATTAAACTCCTTTAGTAATGACAGGGTGACCAGTAAGAACCAGTTACAGTAGTCTTTATACATAAATCTTGGCAGAGGTTAGTTATAAAATTTGGTATCTCAAGGACTTACTGCATTAGAATTTTAGCAAAATCAGGTGTTTTCTATGAAGATGCATGATCATCTCTGGCCAACTCATGCTCTCACCCCACTTCTCTATGAGGGTCTCACAGTTTCACTTGCCACCAGTTGGTTGACAAGTCCCTTCATCCCATTATCAAGGCATCTTTTGTCAGCATGTAAGCAGTGTCTTCTGCCAGCTTTGGGAGATTTCCAGTCTTGGAGACCTGCAAGGCTGCAGTGCAGGAAAACTGACTTTCGTTTAGTGTTCTCTTTGGACAGCTTGCTTGCTGTCCTGTCAATGAGCATTGGGGAGGGCCTACGTAATTTAAACTAGGTGGGTAAAGCTAAGTGATGTGATGCCACATGAGATAGTCTCCACTTAAATGATCCATCCTCAAACAAAATATTGAAGTTTCCCTGTGAAAGCTGTTAGATTCCTTACTGGGAAATTATGTTTATTTTAATGCAAACAATACAGTTTAATGGAGATGATGATTGTGGGCAGAATGTTGGAATATTTAGTTCTGAATCTGGCCATAATAACACACCGAGTTTTGCTGCTTAGATTCTCATTGAGTTGTATTCAGAATAGCTCTTCTACCGTTTAAAGTGACAAGAATGTTAGTACTTTATTTTTTTTTTATTGCTCCTGTGACTTTTCAGCTGAAAATGGGAAAAAAGTGTAAATTTTGCCCTATGTGAATATGTAAGTGAAGTACTTACAAGTAATGAGGTTCCTGTAACTTTCTTTGACAAAACAGAATCTATTAACTGAGCAAAGGATAAAAATATGAGCTCAAATTTTATTTTCTTAAATAAAATTTGTATTTTTCTTCTTGTTTGGCACAGAAAAGGCTAGTTTTAAAATATAGGCTGGAGGACTACTAGTTAAACTGTAAAATACTGAGAAGCGTGTTAAGGCATGAGACTGTTGCACAGTTAATGATCACTCTTTTTTGGATTGTTGCCTTTAGAGATGTACTAAAAAGGGGAGGAGAGGGGGGTGAAGCAAGCAGTTTAGAGCTTATACTTAAGTAAATACAGATAGGATTGAAAAGGAAAATAAAAACCACCAAAGAACACCCCTAAAATGCAGCAAACACAACCTCCAGAAACTCCCCAGCCCATGGAAATCCATAACAAAAATGCCTCCAAAACATGTGGGTGTGTTGTTTCCCTCTCAGTTTAAACATGCACTTTAGGTATTTTTAAAAATTAGTTATTGGGATAAATATCCATCCTCTCTGTAGTGAATACAGTAAATGTCCTCTAGTTTGAATATTAAAGAATCTGATATTTAACTTCTGGCTGGTGAATATACATGTTTAAGTGCTATAAGAAAGTGTAAATATTGAGGAAGCATTTAATGGTTTTATTCAGTCTTTTTTTTTCCTCTCCTTGCTTTAATTATGTTATCTCAAGAAACAGTAGGCTAGAGGAAGAGAGATTTTTTTTTTTATATATATATATTTTTTTTTTTTTCCCCTCCTTGTCTGACACCGCTTTCGCCAACCTCCCAGCTCTTCTTTCTGACCCCTTTCTGTTAGGAGCCTTCCCCAATGTTCACTTACTCCTTCCACCTCTTTTCTTTCCCTTACTGTTTTACAGTATCTCTTCATTCATCTGGTGACACAGCCTGTGCCCTCTCTGTTTCTTATTGCTGGTAGTGCAACATTGAATTTTGCCACTTCTGCTTTATTTTGAGAAATTGAATTTTGTTTATGTTAACAAGAGACAGTTCTAGGTGCAGCAGAATGCAGCTCAGCTCAGCTTTGACATTGCTATAATTCAATGTCCATGAAATTAATATCCTCACTTAAAAGCTGCTGTATAAAGACTCCCCAGTGAGCCAATCCTCAGTTCACAGGCAAGGAATTACAGATTTTCAGAGCTTCAGATGAAGCCAACTATGTGGTAGTTTTATATGAAGGATTTTAACGAGAAGATGCAGTGATAAATAGAGCAATCAATATATTAATTCTGTGTTATCTAAAAATGTTTTTCTTGATGATATTCACACATTTATGGAGCTCTAAATGTTCTAATTTTTAATGTTTTGTAAAAAGCTTTCATGGTTAATGCTCTGATATCTGAATAAGATGGAAACAAATCCGAGATCATGGTATAAACTAGATTATTAGCTAAATGCTGTTGTGAGCATTTTTACACTTTAAGATTGAAGTTATCAGTCTCTCAGATGACTGAGCCAGTTCACTTTCCCAGAGTGTCTGCAGACTTTAAAATAGAATATAGTATTTACTGTCATCTTCTGATTAGAAAATACTGTTTTGCAGCTGTAAAGAAAAAGAAAATGTTTAAAATTCAGATTGGAAACATATGGTTAACTGGAGAGAATACTAGCATAAATTTGACAGCTGTAGACTTGCCATATATTTAGGACCATGGCCATGAAAGCCTGAAGAAGTATTCCTGTTCTGGGAACAGGGAAGTAGTTACCCTGCTTGTTTGGTTTGTGGTTGGCTTGTTTTTTATTTACTTTTGTAGATAAGCAGATTTTTTTAAAAAGGTTTTTGGGGGCTTTTTTTCCCCTTTACAAAAAAATGATAAAAGTGACATGCTAACAGGAAAACTGGCTGCAGTGTTCACGCTAAAGAGGGAGGCCTAGGCCAGGAGTCAAACATTCCACATCAGTCTGCAAGATGAAAATGTTTGTAGTTTTGCGTTTTACACAGTTTTTATTGGAGTCTATCCAGACATTTGCATGCAAAGAATTATTGCTCAATGACAAATTGTGTTGATACAATCTAGTATGTCAGGAAATTTCCACTCTATTATGGTTGTGTGCCAAGTATGATACCTTTTGGGAATAATAAATGATGTATTTTGGCCTCAAAAGATAAATGCACAGCAACAGCAATCTTCTGTAATTTTGGAAACAGCATAGTTTCTGTATCTTTAATCGAAGGAGATTAGCATTTGTGCTAAGGTTATGCTAAAAAAAGCTGAAACTCTAAACCAACCTTCCCTCTCCTCTTGGGAAAAAGAGTTTCTGCATATATGCATACTTGTGCTGTCCATACTCCAAAGCGTGATTCTGCAAATGCAGTACTAAATAGGACTTTCTCCTTAAGCAGTTCACATACCATTGTGAATTTTACTTTGTGGATGTTGCCTGCAAAACTGGGGTATGGCTGCATGGCAAGCCCAGTGCAAAAGCTACTGACTGGATTGTTTCACCACATCCATCATTTGTTTCTGCCTGTACCAGTTTCTCATCAGAGCAGGGACTGTTTCTTCCTTAATGTTCAGGAACTACTGCATGTACACGGTTGCTACTCAGCTGCAAACTGAGTAGCTCCTAGTTTACACAGTAGTTCCAGAAGTATTCTAGCACATGGTTGTAATGATATTCAGAACTGCACTAAATCAGGGTAGTTTATTTGATAGTTTACTAGAGCCAGCATTAGTTGACAGGAGAAATGATACCTGTATAACAGGAGTGAGTGTGCTCTGGTAGCAAACGGATTCCATTTTATGTCTGCTCTTCTCCCGTTTCCCTTGTATATTTTCTACTGTACAAATATTATTTTGGAGTTCATTAGTAGACACTTGTTTTTCAGTCTCATTCAGCTCCCAGAGCGCTATGCACCAGAATTCTGCTTGACAGAGCTCCGGAAACTTTTTGGTGACTGTAACCCACTCCTATAGTAAGGGCAGCATGCCTGGTAGTACAGAGAGATTATTTCATAAAGGTCCAAATAACCCTTTAGGCAACTGGCAATACTGTAAGGACCAACCTTGTGCTGAAGCAGAGACTTACAAGTGTTCTGCTGCAGAAAGTCTGGGCATCACCAGGTTGACGTGTATTTGACAAAAGTGTCTGAAGGAATGTAGATCTGATTAAAAGACTGGTGCAGCCATGCAAACACATTTTAAGCACAGTGGATGCCAAATCACTTAAGGCCTTCCTGCTTCTCAGACTTTTCAGACAAGGCTGGTGCTCCACTGCACCCACTGTGGACAGTGACAACTGGAAGAAACTACTGTGCTCTGGATTTTAGAACTAGGTACTGAAAATCAGGCATGCAAAATCAGTCAGGGGGGTTTTGCCTTAAGTACTCAGGAGCTCTGCAGTGAGCTAGCCTTGGAGGCAGTAGTAATAGGTTTCCTGAAGTTTTTCTCCATAGTTGCCTTTGCAGCAGAATCTGAGTAGAAGAACCTAAGCCTGAAAAAGATGTATGAAAATCAAGTATGTTTGTTTTATACTACGTATTGTTACCTTTTTGATAATATAAACATTTCAGTGACATAAAATGCCAGTTTTTAAGCTAAGAGAGGAAGGGTCTCATGTTTTTTCAAATAAAGTGTTCAGGCTGAAATGCAGTTCTCTTAAATAACTGGATATG
The DNA here is from genome assembly GCF_000703405.1 of Apaloderma vittatum. NCBI lineage: Eukaryota > Metazoa > Chordata > Aves > Trogoniformes > Trogonidae > Apaloderma > Apaloderma vittatum. The sequence goes on along the minus strand of NW_009736052.1, from coordinate 38,191 downwards.
TGATATCTTTGGAATTACAGTATTAACTTCAATGGTGGCTTTCAGATAATTTAATTCACATACCTTTCGTAAATGTTATTTTTATTTGGCAGGAAAGCAACTGTAGGAACAAGGATTAGTTTGTGTGTTTTGTGAAGAGATTACATGTACAATTTATTGCATTTCATGTTTATGCTGGAAAATCACTGACATTATTAAGTCAAAAAGGCTTAACTTTTAAAGTGACAGCTGAAGTCTTAACACTGAAAGCTTTTTGATGATTAGAAGAAATGTTGCCTCTTGAGGAAGTGTGATATGGGAAAAGAAAATAGTGCTAGTGGGATTCAGGTCTCTGTCAACTTTTTAATTACACAGCTCATGCTTTTTAATCAGTGTACTTCAGTCTTGCTTTGTGTATAGCTTTTTATTTACTTCTGTTACATTATTTCGTAGTTGTTACCTGCTGACCACTGGGCAATGTCACACAAATGCAGTAAATAATAATGCTAGTACTACTTAAAGAGCAGGGGTTTGTGGAGTTTATTTTGCTTTTTGTTTGGTGTTTTGTTTTAGACACAGTGAAGGGAAAAAATTTCAAGGTAAATTCTTAGTAGTTGGCAGACTTATGACTGTGAATCTTTTGTCAAGTCCTGGGTAAGCTCCTACTTCACCCACTCTGTTCTTGTGTGATGAGTTTTATTTTGTGTACCAGCTGGAATGGTGATAGCTCTGTATGTGCTTCGTCCCATGGTTACATCTGTTGACATAAAATATTGGCTCATGTGCCTTGTGAGGAAAAGAGAAGTGTCTATGGTTTCAAGAGCTAGCTCTGTTTGTATGGAGCTGGTGATAACACTTATTTTTAACCCATTTAAAACCTTCTTAAAATGATCCACCAGCATGCAGATGGATTTTCTAGTTGGCATGAAGCACTTTGGCTCTTGTAAGAATCACAGAAAGAACTACCTAATCTGTCCATATCTTAGGACAATTTTTTAAGCAGATGTGATACACATATATTTATGTACTTGTCAATCCTGCCTGCTTCATGTCTTACAGTCCTGAATGGCTGGAAATAACCACATTTAAATCCAGTAAATACGTTGCTATTAAAAGTAACAAATACAGTTTTACTAGCTTACTAACAGTTCTGTTGTGTCTTCATATTTAATGTCTTTCCTTTGACTCCTTTTGCCCAATTCTTTCTCCCTCCTTTTCACTTGTCACTCCTCTGTTTCTGACTTCACATATTAGAACTGTTGTTAGTGTAATGCAGAATTCCCAGAAAGAAAGGGCTGAGTTCCATCAGAGAGTCTATTTCATGCCAAATAATTATATTAAAAGTTCTAAAATCTGCTTTAAGGGTATAGAATATACCATTCAAGTCACAAGGACCAGAAGATCAATTCAAGAGATCAGGACATCCCTAATCTAGTTTTCTTTTGTGATATCTTGATGTGTTTATGATGTGTAAGGGCTTCCTCTGCTTAAGCAAAACGGTTGTGCAGAGAAGGAAACAGCTTTGCCAGCCTTCCTGCTGGGAAGGCAGAGCCACCCCAAACGCCATTCTTGGTGCCCAACCCTTCCCATCCATGTACCTCTTCAGCTGGCTCATCATTGCTCTCAATTCCCATTCCTGTTCCTGCCAGAAGATCCAGCTGGCCCTGGTCCCATATTCTCAGGCAGGCTTGCCTCTGCTACACAGAAGCCCTGAGATGATTCTGTTTACGTGTTGGTTGCTCAGTGATTTATGTGAAGTGAGTTACTGACCTTTCTGCTTCCTTAGAGGCAACGATTACTTCACAGCTGACATTACATGGTGTAAATAACATAGCTGAGAGCTGTAGGAACTGAATGAGTGAGCAGGAAAACTGAGTGAGCTTTCAGTTCAGCCCAGGGTGACGCAGCCAGTGTGTGGGAACAGCTCTTTTGCCTTTCCTTTTCCTCGGTGCTAGGCAGAGGAGTTGTGCTGTTGGGGTGAGCACCCTCTTATCTTGTTCTCAAGAGCATACAGTCCCTACCAGGATGAAGAAATCTAGCATGCAACCTCCTTCGTCTATAGACAGCATCATACAGCACTGCCACCAGTGAGGGTACTGCCACATGATATTATTTCATAGACTTGGTTGCAGGGTATTTCAGTAAGAGGGATAATAATTGATTTGGGCTGACTGTTTTAATATCTATTTTTGTTACGTACTGAATGACCAGCTACAATTTCCTGTCATTGCCTGTAATTTCCCTTAGATTTATTCAAGCTGTTTTCAGTTAGCCTGCTTTCTGAAGACTTCTCAGGAAACAAATGGTTTATATGCATCTATATGTGAGGAAAAGAACAAGTCAGACCTATGAGGAACTGAAAACCAAAACCTCCACACTCTTATATAACAGCAGTAACCCAACGTTTTGTGTAGTGCAAAACACTGCTGCTTCCATTTGTTACTGAATATTATGAGAGAATGCTGAAGGTACGTAAATCAAATATGGTTATTTTTCAGTAACAGATCTCGTAGTATTTTTCTTGGCAATCACGGTCATGATCTTCTTTCAGATAATCTTTTTTGATTTTAGATAAAAATCTTTGCTGCTTCAACATACCATTACTTAGTGGGATCTCCTAATAGGGGCTAGCATTTCTTGCTACAGAAGTTGGTAACACCATGGAAACTTCCCTCAGTTCCTTGCTCTTATGAAAAAAAGTGTTGCCCTATTTTTTTCCTTCTATGAAGTTTTTCAATGATTCATTTCTCTTTGGAAGTATTATTGGGTTTGAACTCATCCTTAATTTGTTCTGCATTTCTCATAAACTCACAGCATGCTGAGAGCTTGCTGGTTTCAGAAATGTGCCAATGTTAGTTTTGCATTTGAACTGATTGCTGTTTACAAGCCAAACGCTCACAGAAGTTGTTGCAAGAGCCTCAGTGTTGTCTTTTTCCAAAGTTTGTTGATTTTTTTTTAAGGTGGTGTTTATGCATATAGTGGCACCAGGGCTATCTGTGTGCACAGCAGAGGTTACACAGGTGATACAGGACAAGACCTTCATGGAGTTATAAGGCCCTTCTGGAAAAGGCTTCCAGCTCCTTCCAGACCTTGACGAAGTTGCTCACCTGGGAAAGCTTTACCAGTCGAAACTTGTTGGAAGGAAAACAGATCCAGGTGGCTGTTGTGTAAATGTGGGGAGACCTTGTCTGAAAGGTTGTTAAAGGTAGAGCAAATTGGAAGAGGGAAAGTAGATGTTTTAGCTTGTCTTCAGTTCTGGGGCTGTTTATACACATATGAGAGTTGTCTGTGAGAAATTGAATACTGAGATAGTTTCACACTTGTGACTAAATGAATTTAATTAAAGTTATTTATTACTCTTTTTCCTTGCTCCCACAGGCATGGACTCAGTATCTTTATGTGGCTCTTAAAGTGGTCATTAGAGTAGAAAAGAAAGCATATGTTTTATTTCCCTGATTATTGAAAAAAAATGGCTAGAATTAATAGAAATGCCAAGTATCAGATGTGCTTCAAACTAGTGGGGACATATAAGTAAACACTGATGGGGAAATTTCTTCAACTTGTAACTGTTGGCTAGAGTTGGTTTTCAGTTCGTTTTGATCATAGATGTTTTGAAAAACCTTTTCTTACTACTGCATCTTTTTATGGTTGGAGAGATGATACAGACTTTCTTGTAGAGTTTCAGAATTATTTTTTAAAAAAAAAACAAACAACAAACAAACAACCAAAACCAGCTACTTAATTTCATCCCTCAGTAAGATTCTTTTCCACTTGGCTGTTCTTATTTTGATTTTGAGCAAAATATGGGTTGCTACTTTGACCTATTCAAGGAAGTGTCTGTGTGTGCATATCGCATCACACACAAATACCCACATCAGTCTTAAGGCAGAATTTAAAACCTTACTTTCCAGAATCTCAGAATTAAAAGATGATACTCCTTCAGCCCCAGTCACAAAGCTGAAATGATTTCAAAATTTTCCTTACATCTATGTTGTTGGTAATTATTTTTCTCCGTGCAGTATGGAGAATTGGAGAATTTGGGTATGGGATCTTGTCTCACTTTTTGTTCCTGGTTATCTGGCATGTTTTATATAGGGCGGGTGGTTGGGAAAAGGAAGAACAGCTTAAAATGTGCTCAATACCTATTGAATTTAAAAAATAATAAAAATTACCCTTATGATTTAGATCAGTACAATTAAAACATGTTACCCTGTTTAGATTTCGACTGGTTTGAGTTGAGCTGTGCAATGCATAGCTGAATTGTGCTGAACTGTAGATGTAATGTTCCCTGAGAATTCTAGTTTCGGGTCAATAACCTAGTCTCTGTACAGTATATGAGAATTGCAATGCATGCTATTTCATTAGTCCTTGGTGAGCTGAAATCAATACGGCTTCTTGCACTTTAAGCAATATACTGTATAAGAAACCATGCAAGGCAATCTCTTGGGGGAGTTCTTTTTGTTGTCACTTGAACTATATGTAACAAAAACCACAGGAAAAAAAACACAAAAACCCAGCTTTTCAAAGAACATATTCACTAAACTGCCCGATGTGATTCAGCACTGCCTTGAAGGCCAGAGAAAAAAAAATCTTAAAAGTACAAGGGGAAAAGAGGGAGGTACACAGAAGCACGATTGTACCCATTGAGACAAATGTCAACAGCTTCATGCTACACAAGTCAGGTATTTATGTCATAATGCTTACATTAGAGAAAAGTGTTTTATTTCAGGATGAGGATATGTACAAGGTATAGGAGGATTAAATGACTGGCTACACTGACTATTAAAAAAAATAACAACAAGATGAAGGAATACTTGCACTGTCTTATTGTTTGTATCCCACAGACAAGAGTACTTATATCTGTTGATGGTAAAAAACCCAAACAAACATATAATTTTGATTTATAGAAGCAAAGTGAATTTAAACAAAAAACACCTGCTGTTTATCAAGCATGTCCAAAAATGTGTGTTTTGAGTAGGTGAAAACTGGTTAACAGCAAGTAGAAATGAGTGCTCTTTAATTCTATTTCAGCTTTCGCTAGCAAACTTTGAACACTGTCATTTGAGCAGGAGCAGAGAGAAAAGTCAGGGGTTTATAGCTCTGAAAGAGTATATTACTACAGTAGTAACTGCTACAGCAGTTACATTTTCCATAAGAGTGTTTTTTGAATCTTTTTTTTTTGTTGTATTCCCAGCTATATTCATGCTATGCCCTTTGGATGGTTGTTTTCCAATGGAAGGGAATGCTGATGTGAGCATACAGGTGCAACACTTAAGATTGCATCTGTAATTCCCACTCTAAAGTCACTGTCCTATTGCTGCAACTTTATTAATTTCTTGAGAAAATGTTTTTCCAAAGTTAATGCATTAGAACAAATCTGAAATAGACATGACATTTTCTTTCAGTCAGTAAAAAGTCACTTGATATTTCAAAACATACTCTAGTTGTTTAGGGAATAAAAGAATTCATTTTCATTGATGAAATATTGGAAGGCAATTTGTGGAACCTGGTACTGTCCTTGCTGGAAGACCCTCATGATTTTTTTTTTATTATTTTTTTTTTGTGCTAGGACTTTGGCTTTTTCCCAGAAATGTTTTTCTGTTTCTCATATATGGAAATATTTTCATCTACTCTCTTTATATATTTTGAAGATGAGGTTGGTTCACTTCATTGTCTTTTTCCCTGGAGGTCACAAATAGTCCAGGTAGTCCTTAGATAAGAAAATTTAGTTGTTCTCAAATAGTAAGTTATATCTGTATAGACATTCATGTTATGTTTTCTGGTGTTTGTCAGTGCATGGGAAAATACAGGATCCATAAATTGGTACTTGAAAAACTTGTACCCCATCTTTGATTTTGGAAAGTGGAGAATGAATACCTTATTTCCCTTGTGAAACTTGTTGGTTCTGTAATGTGTTTTCCCTAAGTTACTCATAATACTTTGAGAAGAAGGATCAATTAGGGACTTAAAAGAAGATCCAAATGGGACATAAGTGGCAAAAGCACCTCCCATCAGCATAAACAAACACCAAGTTTTGATAATAAGATAATCAAGATGACAGTCGAATGCATTGAATTGCAAATATAGTTGATCATAAAGTATAAACTTAAGTAAATCATTTCTATTTGGATTTATGAACAACATAAACATCAGAAACTCCTTCTGTATTTTTAGGTTATTTCATTTGTGAGAGTGAGGTGTATGAATCATTGCTGTCTTCAAGAAAGCTGTTTTTTTCCATGATGATTCCAGTCTGAATGGTTTGAAAGAAGTCAAGATTAGTGTGTTGCTCACATCATACTCTTCCTCTATGTACTTTTCTAGGTTTAGAATTTGTATTTTCTGTGTTTAGCACCTTCAAATATTCTTTTTCCCAAACTGGCTGGTGTAAAGCAATCTGAAATGTTATTTTCTATCTTGGAATTAAATAAAATAGCATATATATGTTTTCCAAATGCCTTGCAATGAAATTGGTCCTTTCACTGTGCTCAGCAAGCATCAGAATGATTTTCCCTATAGACAATCTCAAACACAAAAGCTGTAAAATCGTGAATTCTCACAGCAATCTGTTTACTGTTATATTCTTCTGTACAGCTATATTTTGAAAAAAACTTTCCCATTAGGTAATAATAGAGAAGAAAAAAGTTCAAAATCAGCTAAAGTGTATTTGGAGACAGGTCAACTTTTAGGGAAAAAAAAAGATAAATATTGGACAGGTTAGAAAATTAAAGGCAATGTGTGTGTATGTTGCATCTCTTGTTTGTAGGTTTGGGGTTTATGGTTTTTTTGTTTGGCTTTTTTTCCCCCTGATTCATCACAGACTTTGGATCTGAGCATTAGTTATATTTATCCTTTAATCCTCCTGTCTGGGTTTATGTAAGATTTATTATATAGCCAGAGTGGGTAGTTAAATTAAAATCAAAACTGACCCTCAGTCAGTGCAAGAATACCTAAGAACAGATTACTTCACGTGGACAAATTATTCTCAATTCATTATGTAAGAGTTGGGCTCCACATTTCCTGAGTCAACGTAAGACAGAAATTACTGCCAGTTGTACCTGCCTTTTTGCACTTAGCTCTCCTAATGTAGGAACAGCAAAACAAGGAGAAAGAGCAGCTGTGTACTCTCTAAGTATTACCCTGAGATAGAAACTCTCTAAATGACCTTGTTTCATTGTCCAATTAATTAAAACACTATTCTAACTGAATGTACTTAGTACTGGCTGTGTACAAATCTCACCTGGTAGGATTTTTGTCAGTCCTTAGTAACCTTAACTTTACAGGAAATAATAAACAGATACCAAAATCATAGGGCTTGGGTGAACATGCAAGCCACAACATTCTGATTCCTCTCATCTTCTTTTGGACACCAAACCAATTTGAGTAAGTATTAGGGATTGAATCTATTTACCTTAAAATAACTGTTGATGTTACAGCTTGTTCTCCTATTGTAGTTTAAGGCTGGGTTCCTGGTGCTTTTGAGTTTGTTTGGTTGGTTTTTGTAATCTGGTAAATCTGCTGAAGCACACTGGGAATAATAACCAGAATGCCTAGTTGTCTGGACAGTGATTTCCACAACTATTACTTCAGTCACAGGTATTTTCACTTGGTCTGCATTTTGTATTCTGTACTCATAGGGCAAGTATAGAACAAATGTGGTGAGCTTGTACTGATGTGCTGCTAGGAGCTACAGATTAAATTTATCCTGGTTTAAAAGACCTACACGTGGTTTAGTCATCTTTGAAATCCCACTTAAATCCTGTTTTAATGTCATAAGTAGGATTTAAATCATGTCTAGTATAGACCATTGGTAGAGAGGGGGAAAAATGACCCTATAGGTTACTAGAAACATATAATATTTTGCAATTTTATCAAGTCACATGTAACAGGGTTTCAGGGCTGCTGATGGACTAACCTTTTGTGAAATCATAACCATGTATTCTTTGAGTAGATATTGTTCCCACTTCATTAAAACTCTGAAGGAAGTAAAATAGTTAATTGACCTAGCTTAGGGTCTTAAAAAATGGATATTGTCAACTCCGTGTATTTTCTTACTACTAGCTATGGCTCCCTAAATATTTACTTAATTTTAAAATGTTTTGGTTCATTTTAAAATAATGTTTTGGGAGAGGGAGTTTGTTCTTTGGTTTTTGTGGGTTTTTTTATTGCTGCTTGTGAAACACCCCTGAAAACAAAAGGCAAAGTAAATTAAAAAACACTCTGAGAGAAATGCTGAAATCACAATTGTGTGAAGTAACCTGTGGGAAGAAAAAAAAAATAAAAAGAACCCACACCAAAAAACCTGGGGAATTCCTCCCCCGCCGAGCTGATCGCCTTTAATGCCTCTGTTGTTGATTGCATATTCATATAGTTGTTCATAAAAAATCGAGTTGAAAATGTCAATTTTCAAATGTTACACCTCTAACAGTGATGCAAAGAGGTTAAAAGTCCCAGTGATGACTGTAAATCGGAGAGTAAAAATCTAGCAGAGTTCTACAGGTGTTCTGCACTCTGTGGCATTAGTCTTCTAAAGGAGACTCATCCTGAGTGATGTGGGTGTGTGGTCCTGTGGTTAGAACAGGAGAATACAAGCAGGACAGGAACTCTGACTTTGCCCCAGCTCTGCCATTAACGTTCTGTGCAGTCCTGGGCAAACCACGAAACCTCTGCTCTTTCTTTCTTCCCATTCGTACTGGATAAAATGCTGATTTCAGAATGGGCCAAGAACCTTATTAGCAGATGTGATTTGCTTAAGATTCTTTGAGAAGAGATGCTATGGATGTTTACAAAATTCCCATAATTATGCACCTAGGCTAGGAAGTTTTGCTCATAGTCTAGCACAGGTACTCAGCGAAAGATACTGCATTCTCATGTTAAGAGTTGGTGGTTTTGGCTTCCAGAGACCAATGTAGTGTTTAAGTTACAGTTTAAAAAACTTTTAAAAAATTAATTTGCATATCTCTATGGTGTATTATAAACTGTAGTTAGGATAATATTGAGTATTGTCAGCTTACAGTTGGTTTATTACAAAGTAATAATTGCTGTCACAAGCTTTTTAAGGTGTAGTATGAGTGCAGCTTTTACTTAATTTAGCTTCTTAGGCAAAATCTGTTACTTAATTGTACATAATTTTTTTTTATATATAATATATAAATATATGAATATATATATTAAAACACTGCTTTTGAGTTCTCTTATTGTGCATGCTTAGGACAAAGATTTTTTTATTTTAGTGGGATGTAAAGTGAGAATTCTCTGTGTGTTGCCAGAAGGCGCTGATATTTTGATGCTTCCATTCAGTAACGTTGCCTGAGAACCTTCTGAGAATTAAATAACCACATACCTTGGACAGCATATAAATTTACTGACTCTGCATTTTACAAGATGAATGTATTTACTTCATGGCTCAGTTCGTTATGGCACACCAAGTTCATTTATAGGTTCTGTTACATCTAACCACTTGCTAAGGGACTGCTTAAACAGTGGGAAGCTTTTGAGATATTTTCACATAATATTTCTATGATCAACCAAGAAACCCAAGCAGAGCTCTTTCTAAAGAGTACAAGGAAGGCCAAAATGAGAAAAACTAGTTGGGTGATAGCTGAACTGTGTCTCTAGAGCTCTGTCTTGCGCCAGCAAAAGGCAACTGCTAAGAAATTGTGTTTAACAAGAAGCCAAAAATTCTTCCAGTTGTGTGTCAGGTTTTTAGGTGGAGTTACATGAACCACTTTGTCACCGAGTCCCTACAGTGTTTTCCCAACCTTCTCTGTAATCCAGGCTATGAATTATAGATTATTTATATCCATTGTTTCAAAGACCTGCTTATCCCCTAATAATTACCTGCTAGCATGCAGATACATACTGAGTTCTAAAAAATAAAAAAAGTGCATAGATATGACCTGAATAAAGAAAATCTTTGGACTGCTTTCATTCAGGTTACATAAGGTAATATTTTGTTGTGACAATTACTAGAAAGTTTAGGATGACACCATTTTCTAGTGTTTAAATGATTAATTAGAAGCTTGTGTTGAGTTATAAAATTAAATACTTGTGCCAGTATGGTCAGCTATAATTTTGCTAACTGGAATGCTAATAGACTGCTATGTAAGGCCTGACACTCCCATCTTGAGCAAAAGTGGAAATGCAACCGATATGCAGCTCTTCAGCAAGAGATAAAACCTAATTGCTTAAATCACGCTGAAGTTATATATGCAAAATGTTTCTAAACCACTGGACTGTTTTCATTTTCATTGCAAGGTCTGAAGATTTTTGAGTGTTTGGTGGTTCTTGTCTTATCCCTCTACTTCTATAGATCTAATATGTATTTAAAATGTTGAGTTTCATCTTCCTTGTTATCATCATTGAAACTTTTTTAGAACTGAGTAGTTAAATATACTGTGAACAAACAATGAAAGTTGGCAGACGTGATATTTGAGGTTTTGTTGGTTTTTTTTTCATTCGGCCAGCAAAAATTTCTAGATCAATGAATGTGACTTTCAAAGCAAATATTTTACTGGCTTATTTTTAAATTATTTTTTACATATGTACAAAATGTGATGGTTCTGGGCAGAGGTTTTAGAGGTGGCCTACCCAAGCAAAACTTTGGGCAAGTGAATAAGTGTATTTTTATGAATATGTACAAAGAGAGCAGCAGTGAGGAGCTGAACTAAAAAAAAAAAATACCACCCAAACAAAAAACCCCACAACTCACAATTTTGAGAATAAGCAAATCTGAAGCCACAAAAGTCATAGTTACGCTGGTGAAGTAATAGTTTACCTGCCTGAGGACATCACCTTATAGTGAGAGAGGACTGTGTGCTGCTAATGACTGCTCTAAGAGGAACATCCTTTATGAGGGGTAGGGCTTGGCAGAGCTCCGAAGCAAAATCACTGATGTTAGACTGTTTGCTCTGCGCCTCTGTTGGGCTTTCTTTCGCCCTACTTAAAGCCCTGACATGGGTACTGTAACTTGGATGTTGCATGTTCTGTCTCTGTGCTTTTGGTGCTTGCGGCATTAGAACAACAGGTTTTTCCCCGACAAGAGCAAGCACTGGTCGCGATGGCGAATCTTTCAAAATATGTTCTATGACACAAACAAAGTTCCCGCACTGGTCGCGATGGCGAATCTTTCAAAATAATGTTCTATGATACAAACAAAGTTCCCTTTTCCTGCCTTGTATTTTAAGTGAAAGACAACTTTAGGTGGGGGCAGGCAGGCACTGGTCGCGATGGCGAATCTTTCAAAATAATGTTCTATGATACAAACAAAGTTCCCTTTTCCTGCCTTGTATTTTAAGTGAAAGACAACTTTAGGTGGGGGCAGGCAGGTATTCTTGTCATACTGAGGAGAGAGCATGACAGTGTGGGAAGAAGCAACACCATTCAGTCTCTCTTTTTTTTTATTCCCCTAGCAACAAAGGCACCTAGCCAAAGTATTCTTTTTTTTTTTCCCCCAACAGTTACTAATGCTAAAAGCTAAGTTGAGGTTCCAGGAAAGTGTAATTCAAATATAATATTAAACCATGCCAGATTATCTGTTCCAGAATGCACCACTGCACAGTTTAAATAACCACTGAGGTAACACACTGAAAGTCTGCACTGCAGGAATACCAGTGATTTTTCAACTACTAGAAGTTGGCTGAATAGATTTTAGCAAACTACCCCAGAGAAATTATCGCTAACAATTAAAATAACAATATTTTATGCTAGCAAAGACATTTTCAAATATCAAGAAGTTACTTAACTATGAATTATGCTTCATTAAGTGATTCTTGATTAATTCATCAGCTAATGAAGCTTCATTAAGTGATTCTTGCAGTATTGTTCAGAAATGTTATCATTATTTCTCTTTTTAAATACAGGGAAACTGATGCAGGCAATTCAGGTGGTTTGCTAATGGCAAGCAGCATTTATCTATAACCAAATTGAAGGCTAAGTTCCCAGAGCTTTGGGTTTGGTATTAAAACCACTAGCCCTGATTTGATACCTCTTTGAAAAGAAACAAATCAAAAAGAGCCAAACCCCTCCAAACCCCCACACCACAACAGACAAAAATCAAGCACATTGCCACCAGCCCCTTCCTGAAATCAAACCACCACCACCTCCAAAAAACCACCCAGAAACAAACAGACAAAAACCCCAAACAAACAAAAAAACAAAACAAGCAAATAATGGAAAAGAAAAAGAGGACAAAACTGAAACATTTTCCATCTCGTTTTACTAAATCTTCAGTCTGACCGTACTGGCTACTCAAACAATATCTGAGCGCAATGCCATTTAAATAAATGTATTTTAGAAAGGGCTTTGGTAGCTAATAGAAATTGAAACAGGAAACTTGTTTTCCAGACCAAGTTTTATTAGTTATGATTTTGCCATTTGTAGGATCTATGATGTAAGTATGTTTTACAACTGTTTCTTAGGCTGGAAATACAACATGTTTTCTGTCAGGTACATTTCTGTTAAGTATGCATTTTGATCTTTCACTCTTCATCACAGTAACGTACCCAATTTATTTGAAGATTTTCAAAATCCCTGTGGCTAGATAAAAGCACCCACTACAGAACTTGCCTCCGCTTTAGTTTAATGACCTGCAAAACTGGTAGTATAAAACAGCTGAGAAATAGTATCCTAAACGTGATTTCCCTTACCACTCCTTTCAGATTTTTCAACTTGCTGTAAAAAGTGGCAGGATTGAACTTGTGCAGACAGGCTGAAATCTTTCTGATTGTGGCTGAAGAAGCACAGAGGAAAGGATGAATAAAGTGTTTCTCTACCTCTTGCATAACTGCACCAGACCTGCTGGTATGTGCTTCCCCCAGTCCTTGAGCAAACTGGGGAGGAGGAGCAAAGCAGCGACTCTCTTGCAGCTCAGCTGACAGTATTAGCATTGCCTTCTGTACATCACTTCTCTGTCTTCAGGCATGAAGACATATACTCCTTGCTGAGGCTGTATTTAAAAGGACAATTTAACCCATAAAGGAAGGCCAATTCTGTTCTTATCTAGTGACTAATAATGTTCTCTGGAGCTGGGGGAGGAAGCATCCTTTCAAAGCCAAGTAATTTAATTTCAAAATCTATTAAATGTGGATAGGAATCAGATTCTTACTGCCATCTAGTTATCATGTCTTAGAGGACACCACACTTGCAAGCAAGGGATGCTAACTCCTGGCATGTTGGTGTTTGCTGCTGTTTAGTTGAACTCTGTGACAGGCTGCAGTGAGTTCAAAGAACAGGTACCTCTGCACAGGTAATGATCATTTTATGTATAAGATGAATCTTCAATGCTGTTTAGAAAATAATAATCTAGAAGATTGTTCTGTAGTGGAGGGCAAGTGGAAGAATGTGAGGGTTGAAGCTTATTTTGCTTTGTGACTAAGCAAACACTGTGGTGGTGTCCTCGCTCATGTAATACATAACCATAATAGTTGTGACTTCATTTTGAAGAGCAAGAAACCATTAGCTGATTATTTACTAAAACAGTCTTTCTTATACTCTTAATTCATTGCATAGCTGATAATGCATTGCACTAATTCTGCCCTTCTAAAATACACAGCTCAGCCACTGAAACTATAGGCTATATCCCTTGCTTTCCCGAGATAACTTGAGTGCCCTTCTGGTAAGAGTAACTGCTTCGTCTCTAGTGCGTCACGAGTTTAGTTTTCTTCACAAGGGTTCTGTCTCTGAGTATTTTTGCACATGTACGTTCCACTGCTCGCGGTAATAGGTTGTGTGCTGAGTGCCTCTAAGCACTGATTTATGGAGTAGCCCTTGCAGGGGCAGCTCGTGCAGCCCTCTCTGCCTCCCTGTGAAGGGGCAGTGGTGCTCCCCTCTTCCCTTTCTTCTCATGACCAGTGCTGCCAGCTGAATCTTCTTGTCTTGTCTGAAGGTGAACTTATTCTCACTCCAATTGTTTATATGTAAATAACTTATACAGTTTGTTAATTAATGGAGTAGGTGTAAGGGAGGAAAAAAACAAAACTCATTTTCTTCTAAGTGGGCAGTAATTTTATTTTTGTTGGAGCCCTAGGGTTTTTTATTTTGTTGACATCTCCAGATTTTGAACATTGCCCTTCTTGCCAGATTGTTCTGCTTATGAAGGTAAAGTATGTCTAGAGAAGCGTGTCACTTTGAAAGAAGCTGTGTGAAAGAAAAAGAAACATTTGCAGGCTTTGTGGGCAAATTGTTTGATTAGCGGAAGGTCTTGATTGCTGAGGTCCCCAGTGCAAAACATGTGCCCCATATTTAAAAGATGGGATTTTTATTAGTTTCTTTTCATTCTCTTTTACACATGCCTTTACAGTGTAACCTTATGAAAAGGCAACGAATTATTGTTGACATGATTCTGGTTTCTGCTGTCAAAGCCAGGCTTGCAGGACCAAACTATATCAAAACAACCTTTTTTAATAGCTACTTGAAAGCTATGAAGTGGTATGTGGTATTGTTTAAGTGTTTCAGAAATACTTGGAGATGTTGCAAGAGCTGATTCAGATGCCCTTAAGTCTGATGGGTTGAGTTTGCTCTGTTGGAGGCCTTGAAGAGCTGTCAGTACTTTAAGTCTCACTGGATTGTCTTGGAAGGCTGTGAAGATCATCCTTAAAAGGAAAATAAGGAGAAATATGTTGTGGTTGAACCTTAAGATTGAATTGCTTCAACACAGCTAGTTACAAATTCAGGTTCCTTCTTCCTTCACTACTTTTGAAGACCATAGGTATGAGCAGTTTGAGACTAAGAGCAAAGACTATTTTTCTCTTGAGTGAGTCTGGGCATTTTTTATGGCTCATATATTACAGCTGAGCTGTATTTCTTAATGATTTGAGAATAAGTTTGGAGGATGCCACTTGCACAGAACTGTAATTTACCTAGTCATCATCACATGTTTTATGAATAGGAATTCTTTCAATGCCTTAATTCCCAAGGAGCCGCAAGTAGTAAAGGCGGGACAATAAATGATGCCTGCTCAAAGTTTACTTTTAGCTGAAGGTATATTGAAAGAAGTGAAGAGGGATTATCGAGTACTGGCTGTTGTGGTCTTAAACCATGCTAAAAGCAGAAGTATGTGATGCTTGAAAACCCTGATTCAGAAGAACAGGAAGGCTTCACAGCTGACTACACAGTGGGATGTTGCTCCTGTGCCCTCCATTTAAGCATTAGGTACCCACTTACAAAATAATGTCACTAGGCTTCTGCCCCTGTCAGTGTGCAGGCTTTGTTATCTTATTACATGACTTTTGAGGAGACAAAAGGCAAAAGAATGTGTGAAAACCTCCTCAGTGCATCCCTAATGATCTTTTGTAGCTTCACAACTTGCCAAGGACAGGCAAACAAAGGCGTCCCCTCCTGCCATTGTGCCTGCACTCCATTGGGAAGCGCTGGCAGGGCTGCCACCCTCGGAGACCTGCAAGTCCAAGCAGACAAGGGGATTGGGAGATAAAATGCCAGAAACACTAGTCTGGAAAAATTGCTGTTCCCTCAGCAAATAAATGTGCATATATAGGAGTGTGTGCACACTAGGCTGTGGCATTATTGAAACCATTTTAATTGTTTGGGGTTTTTTTAAGAAAATATTATCTACAGTGTCTTTTAAAAGCATTGAGGGGGAGGGTGGAGGGAATTGCCTTCATAGGTTAGCAATGTTGGACAGAATACACGTTGCAAGTAGATATGCTGTGGGGAAAAGTAGTTTAATTCTTGCCACTAGAAAATTCTGCTTCTCTGAAGCTCTATTCATTTCCTCAGTTCCTCCTTCAGTAACAGGGCTGTAGGCCCTTAGAATACAGTAGAGCCATAGGTAGGAATATACTTACTTGCATAGTTGCTTTTTGTAATGTTACCATGAAAACTCTAAAATACGAAAGGCTTAAGAGACCTGGGTGAGGTTTTATCAGTTTATCTTCATTGTGATGTATCGTTCATAATGACTGAGTTTAACACTGGTATATTGAGCTTCAAACATTCTCTTCCATAAATTACATGAGGAAAAGATAAGTACAGTAGCACCTATTGGTTTATCTTGCTATTAGTTCTTTTTTTTTTCTGTGTCTAGCTTGGAAGTATTTGCCTCAGATTTTTTTCAATCTCTTCCAGTCCCCACTGATAAGTCATGAAGGCTACAGCTAGTAACCCTTTATTATAATTGAAAGAGTCTCTGTGCCAATTCATTATTGATCAGCATGCAAAGATGTGAAACGACTTCCCTTTCGTGCTTGACTCCCTAATTTATACAACGTGGAACTAATCACCTAGTTACCTGCAGAGGTGTACTCAATTCATTATTCTGTGACAGAAATGCTGATTAGAGTTTGAGGCGTATTTTCTTTGTTTTGTTTGGTTGGTTTTTTTTAAACTAATGTTTTGCTTGAGGATGGTCGATTGTGACATGGTGTAATCTTCCTTAGGTAGAGTCAACACATACTTCATACTACTGTTTACTAAATCCTCACTGCTCTACAACAAACGTGCTATTCATTTTCTTCAGTTAGCCAGGGCTAGCCTGGCAGTGGAGGGCTTTCACTCTGTTTGTCTGGCTGTCCCTTGTGTATGACTGCTCAACAATAGTGCATCGACTGTGGTAAATGATGTGATCAGTTCAGAGTCTGGGAGCCACCAAAACCACTTAAATTTTAGCAAATATACTAATGTACTTTTAAGTAGTTGGTGAAGTTTCTGCAGACACCAGACTTACCTCTAGCTTCTCTTACTTACATTAAAGAAGATTCTTAAATGTATTAAAATAACCGTAGTTATTACTAAGGATGCATAAATTATATAGTTAATGTTGTGTCTAAAATTGTTTCCTGTTTCATGCTGACCTTTTGATATATCTCTGTATTCATGGGTGCAATTTAATGCTCCATTGAGCAAATTAAAATGCCATGATCATCTAATAATACAAATCATTCATCGGTAGCATCCAGAGCCTATTCATAGTTCAGTGAAACCAGGCATTTCCTGGCTTGTTTTTGTTACCAGTTGTACATGATGCTCTTAACGGCTACATTACACTTATTGCTATTTATATTTGAATGATGACTAAAAGAGCATCAAACTTAGCAAATGTGGAAGAAAAATTTCGAACCAATAGTAAACAGTCTTTGTTTCATTTTCAGTTCTTGGTGTTTGCACATGGCATTCTTGCTTATGGCCTTTTTCTGTGCTCCTCTAGATGTATTTCGTATAGAACCAGTAAGACTAAAATATATCAAAATCAGCCACTATTTCTGGTTTTATTACTGTTTCTCAGAAGTTGATCAATAAACAAATAAATTTGCAATTGCTGAAATCCAAATATTAATAATCTATAAAAAAATTCATTGAGTAATTAAGCAGAATGCTTGGAACCAGTCTGTGAAAACATCTTACAGCAATTAAGATGAGTCATGACCTAATTAAATGATTTCCTACTTCATTTCACACAGTCACGACCCTCATGACATCTCTGACTGTGACATCTCCATCACTATTTCCATTTAACCTCAGCCAAGAATTTGGGACATTTGTCATAATGGAACAGCTAAGGCAGACTTTATCTACGTGATTCTTACCACCACCGAGTCCACTAGTGTCACGTTCCTGGTATGCCTAGAAGCACTCAATGTAAAGTGGATCTTTAATAATTAGGACAGCAGGAGAACAATGTACATACTGTAGTCTTACAAAGACCCCTTTCATTGGACTGTAATATTGTGTGGTTCACTAGGCCCAAAGGGTTAAAAGTAGCTGTTTTCTACTCCAACAAAAATAATATTTTTTAAGGAGAAATTTCTTTATATATCCATTCTAGTGTAAAATTTCTTTAAAATAATGATTAAAAAATACAAAAAATAACAAAAAACCCACCCATATACTTTGTCAAGCTGCTTTTTGTTTTGTTTTTCAAATAGAATATTTTCATCAGACTTGGCAAAATTAGCAGATGAATGTTTCGGGGTTTGCATTCATGTTTTGCACATAACAGGCTTCTTGTTTCTTGTGTGTAACTTGGTGTTCCCTCTCTTACTCATTGCTTTTGTTTTTCCTGGTTTCTTTCATTACAATTGTGGCCATTTGTCACCTGTTTGTTTTCAGAATCTGCAGAAATTCTAGGCCAAGATGGTATATAGCCCTATATATATGTTTTTCTTACACTCACGATGAAAAGAGATTTTTGGCGTTCTGCTGAATGCTATAGCATCAATATGCTTCAGTTGAAAGGTGTACGGTTGAATGTTCTCCTGATGCTCTGGGCACACCAGATGGTGCAGTGGTGAATTGATTCATTTTGGGACATTTTTGGAGTCTTGAGCTGAAATTTGGGGATGCTCCTGGAGAATGTTTCCCTGGGTTCTGGTCAGCTACCTTTTCTGATGCTTCTTTTTGGGGCCTGACAAACAACATGCCTTGAGGGAGGTTTTTTGTTTTGTTTTGTTTTCTTTTCTTTTTTTTCCTGAGAATGTACCATGTGTCCAGTGATTTTTTTTTTTCCTTAAATTATTAAACTTTCTCTCCCATCTCCCCATTTTAAATTGTTGAAGACTTGCTTAACCCTTTCCTTCCAGTCACACAATTTGAACACTGCTATCGTACCAGACTACCAGCTTACTTGAGGCATTTTTCTAGAATAAAGTATAATTTATACTGGTGAAGCTAATTTTCTGCTTTCAGAAATGTTGGGTTTGATTTTTTTTTTCACATTTTAAGTTGGTTTTGGGGTTGTTTTGCTTGTTTGTTTTTAAAGAGTGCTCTAATTGGTAGAGGATATCTGCTAGTGCTGCAGATGTAAACATCTAGAATAATGGTGGTTTTTAACTGGCCTGGAAATTATTTTGTAGGGAGTTATCCAATTCCTGGGTGTAAAAGGGTTCATTCAACACAAAGAAGAAATTTGTGTTGTTGTTTTTCTATAACCATAGAGAGACTGAGTAATTAGGGGAAACCTATGGATCCAGTAAGGAATCTGGGACACTGTCTGCTGGTCTTCAATTATCTCGGCAGACACTCATCTCTTCATTCTGTTCTCCTTGTTGACAGCTCCCTGCTCCTTCAAGAAACTACATCATGACTGAATTCCATTAACTTCTTTCATCTTCTGCTTCTTTTTACAAGGATTCTTTCCCCTGCAAGGATCTTAAATGAATGAAAAATATGATTATAAGCAGATCTTTTTTGAAAGTGATCTGATTTAAAATACTGCACGTCAGCGTGTTTGTGTCTGTGACTTCTGAAGTGTTACAAATAAGCAGTTTTGTGACAACGGTGTAAACACAAATAAATACATCCCTTGGGTTCAAAGGAGAGCTTATATGTAGTCTCGTCCCTTCAGGATATCCTGCACCTTTTCCCCTGACATTTTGGTTACCTAGTGCTTATGTGGCGAGGCTTGCAAAAACAAGGAGTGGTGCCACACAGGGAGCGCGGACGACTCTGTGCACCGGGTCTGCTGCGCATCTGGACGTTTCTTCCCTTCTGAAAGGGAGCTTTGTGCTTACAAGTGTTTTGAAAGATTTGCTTTATATTTTGGAAACTCTCATATACAATTTGCTATGTTTTTGGAAAAGTCGGTATGTTAAAGTTGGATGTGTAATATCCTAAATGCTTTGTAATTAATGCTTAATGATACAATTAATCAAAGCTGTTAGAAAGCAAGATAAAATCAAGCACACTGTGACAACTGATACCTAGATGAGAGTTTTTTGTGCTCCTAGCTCAGTAAGCTTTTAAAATGGAGCTGGCAGGAGTAGGGGAGAAAGAAATTGTCTGTTAGTGCTTCAGATTTCGTTTGAAAGTAATTTTTTTCAAGCAAGCCTGAACTACTTTGCTTTTGAATGCTAACTACTGGAAGCTGATCTTCATTATATCGCTCCTTTATTATACAGATTGTTCCAGGAATTGAATGTCAGCTTAGTGTCCTGTGCAAGACACTTCTGTGTCTCTGTACCTGTTTCATTGTAGTAGTTGAAAGGATGGTTACCTGTTTAGAATCCTTTCCACTGCTCCTCTATTCAGAATAGTCTTGTCCTTCTGCCATGTCAGATGGTAAGATTACAGTTCCTGGCCATCACCAAATGAAAGGTATTCAGACAAGTTGTGGGCAGTCACCAAACAGAGGAACAATGAAATATCTGTTCCCTGGGTGGGAGCAAAGGGATTCATCCTCTTTCTTTTGTGAACTGGTGGAATACACTAAGCTCTTGCAATTCAGTTTTTCTGTTTTCTCCTTTGTTACTAATCTTTTAAGTATAACAAGAGAGATGCTTGCTAGAGAGTTCATCTACTGACCGTGTCATTCTGACTGACTAATAAATCTTTTGAGCCTGTTAATGTATTGTTTATGAGCATTAGAAAAGAAGTACTAAAAAGTACAGGAAACCCCTTCTAATTTCCAGAATGCAAATCCTTGAAAGGAAAGGAACTGAAGGTACTGCAAGAAATTGGGTTGTATTTGAGAAGGATATGTATTTTATTCAAAATGTGATTTATTTATTTTTTTTGGGGGGGTATCTTCCTGTACTCTTATGAGCCTGAATCTGTATTCGGTAAAAATTATATTTTTGCCATTTATTTCAGTGGGAACAGATCTGTACCAGTAAATTTTAGAGCAGTTATGTAGATTTCATAGTGTTACTAAACTAAAAAGTTCAATGAGGAAAATATTTCTGAAGCTTTCAAAAGCTTAAAAATTTTAAAACTAATATGTTAAAATACATATATTTTATTATGGTTGTTAAACAGAGCTAAAGGATAAGTATTTAATCCTTCACCAGAATTTTTAAAACAAATGAATTGGAGAAAAGAAATGCAATACATCCAAATGAAAGCTTTTCTGTTTAAGCAGAACACTTTCTTGTCCTGAGCAGTTTGTGAGCTTCTTCATTGCAGTCATATATTAGTCGTAATCTATTTAAGTGATAACACTGAATTTACACTAATTACCTGTCTTAATTTTATATTCTGCAAAGCTTATTGGCACAGGGAATAATCAGCCTGCGCAGTTCAGTACCCTCGGAGGTGCTCTTGGCAACCTCTAAGTAATCCAAGAGAAGCTTTTCTTTTCCCCCTACAGGACCTATATTAGGCTCAATGCAAATAACTCTGCGGGCTTCGGGCCCTGGGATGTTGGGAGATCCAAGGCTTCCTTAGCATGTGGGCAAACATCCTCTGGCACCTCTGCTCAGAGCCAAAGGATGGATCAGAGGTGTCATATGAGGCACAAGCACCCTGTCAGTCTCACAACTATTATCTGTTTTCATGGTCTGATAGCTTAGTTTTTGAGATATTTCTCCAGAAAATCTCATGGAGTTAGTAAGTCCTGCTCCTTTTTATCAGAGGGGAACTGAGGCATAAGGGGCTGATATGGCAGATTGCAGAATCCCGAGGGCAGCTCCTCCCGCAGTGGGGAGCGCGTGAGGGGACCTGGAGCTGGGTGAGAGAGGCCACCCCGCTGATGGCGGCCACCCCTGTGCGCAGCCATTAGGAAGCAAGGGGTGTGTGTAAAACCACACCTCAGGGCGTGTGAGTGGGAGAGGAGGAGTAGTCCCAGCTTTGAAGTCTCATCCAGAAAGCAGGTTACCCAGGTTCAGGTTCCTCCTTTGCCTAAGGGGATCCAAACCCACTGCTCCCACCTCCTTTTGGAGCTCCTTAATCTTTGTGCTATGGGCGGCTCTGGGGTGGCAGTTACCTCCGCCCTTCCCGCTGAAGCTGCGCCCACACAAGGTCCTTGCAAAAGCATCCTCACCTTTCCCTTCTCCCCTACCTTCAGCAAGTACCAGAAGCTTGTGACCCGTTCCTTGTTGCAGGCTGACCGTATCCTGCTGTGATGGAGGTGGTGGTTAAAGTTGGCTTGAGCAAGCAGGAGGCCAGCTGGTGAGGAGATGTAACGTGGCAGCTGGGCACGTACGCACTGAGGAAAAAAACCTGTTTACTAGCAGTACAATATTGGAGGGGGTCCTTCAAGCATCTTTTTTGTATTGAAAAGAATGTGAAACAAATGGAACTCCTCTCCCCAAAGTTTCAAGTATTTCATTTTTTGTTGAGAAGCATCTCTGTAAAGCCTTTTGACATGTTTATACATATATGACTGTGGCTTTGATTACTGTATGTTCCTTGTTTTTCAAGTGGAACCCTACACTCTGAGGCTAATTAATGTCGGTGTGAGAGGAAAAAAAAAGACATCCAGGAATTTATTGTTCTGCTAATGTCTTAAGGAAGGTTTTGGACGGGACACTGGGTGAAAATTTATGCCAGTACAATTTGCTAAATCATTACATCTAACCAGCATTTATATATAATGTTACAGCTGTTCTGCCTGATATTATTAAGCTTTTCATCTAGAGATCTGTACAAACAGTGTTTTATCTGAACTTTCCTATGTCCCAAGAAATTTGAAATTGCATCTTTTTAATAAATAAAAGCAATAAAGTACATTTTCCTCTAGCAACTACTTTGGGCATCTAGGCTTAATGATACCCTAGCAAAGTTCTAGTTTTGTTCTTATTGGAAGAATTACATATACAAAATAAATACATAGTTAGGGAAAGGGCTTTCCTTCCTTCACAGCCATCTTACTAAAATCAGAATTTAGCAGGTAATTGTGGAAAACTGTCCGATTTGTATCGGCAAGAGCCACATACTTTTGATACAAAGCGTGTCTAATTCACTACTGGGCCTATAAACGTGTTTCCCAGCCTTTTCCCCAAGATTGTGGGAGTGCAGAATAACACAATAAATTGCTTAATAAAAGGATTTGTTGTGCCTTCTTGAGCTCTTGCTGTTACTTCTCTCATCTCCTAGAAACTGCTGTATAAAGCCCTGATGTTTTGCATGCTGCTATATGCACAGCCTGTTTTCATGACTAGAGCTCATATGTGTATAGCATGGATGCAAATGTTTAAAACGAAAATACGTTTTGATCATGAGATCAAAGCGTGTCTAGTGTTGAGCAACTGAAGTAGCTGGTATGCAAACTTGCTGTCACATACATCTCTCCTAATGGCCAAAGACCGATTCCCTGCATATGGTCAGGGAGGGGGAAGGCAGGACTTGTTTTTACAGAAAACTCTGTAGGGAAGGGAGAGGCTTCTCCTTCTTGCTTTTTCCTTAGCTGAGTTTGTTGAGGCTCTTAAGTGTGAAAGAGGGCTGTAAATATTTCCTGAACGGAATTGTAAAAATATGTTATACTGTTGTGAGAAGACTGTAACCAACACAGCTGGCTTGCGAGTCCACCTATTTTCTTTCAGCTCTCTGTTTTTCATGGGTCACAAAATAGCATGCCCCCAAGACACCAATTCAGGCTGTGTTAGGTGAAGGCAGGAAGCCAGTTACAGAGTCCAGGATATACACAGCCACTAGCCACTTTTGTTTAAACATAAATGGTCAAGCTACTCTGTTGAAATCAAACCAAATTAGAATTATAGATTTGTTTTATGGACCATAAATTCTGCCTCTGATATACCCTTGAGATTGATTGGGAGCCGTGCAGGTAACAGCACTTTGCTACTGAGTTCTTTTTTAGGTGAATCTTCACGATTATTTTAAAGGCTGCCATCATTGTATCATGTCTTTACAGTAAGCCACCAGTGTTCATCGTATGAAAGAAAGGTTCATAATTTTATGTAAGGAAAAGAAATAGTGTTGTGGGTTTGCGGTTTCTGGTTGTTTTTTTTTTTGGCTAATACCATACTCTGAATATCCAGAATCATTAGAAGATTCAACAATAGTCCTAAGCCTTGCTTTTCCCAAGGTGGTGTGTCTGAGAAATACTCACCAAGATATAACATACCATTCTTGTTTCCTGTGGTTTCTCTCTCAGCTCTTGTACGAATGAGTCTGGTTTAACAGCAATGAAGTGGAGCTAAAAAGCACCTGAATGAATAATTAACATATTCTCATAAACATGGAGTCTCCTAGAGAGAGCGTTTTTATTCAGAAGTAGTTTTGCTATGGGGCTTGCACTGTGCTGTTCCCAAGGCCTTGAATTCCTGAAGAAACTCAGTGTTTGGGTCAAAGGAGTTTCCCCTCCTACATCTTGCCTCTGCCCAGGAGCTGGCTCCCTGCATCCTTTCCCCCTGCTCCCAGTCCCTTGAAGTCACTGGTACCCAGTGGAGTTTGAGCAAGAGGTGGGGGGACTGGGGACGCTAAGATTTGAAAGGGCAGGGGCCAAAGGGAGAAAGAACATACGTAGCAGGGAGAGGGAATGCAGGCAAACACAGTTGGGTAGAGAAGCTGCAGCCACGTGAAGACAGCAGATGTTATCACTGCTGGCATGGATACTGGATGAGCAGATTGAGTTGTTAAGTATAGATTATATCTTCTAGCAATTCTCATGACTTCTAAAACATGTCAAAAGTGCCTGCAACACAGTGGATGATTTATATAAAATGATTAATATATTTTGTTTGCCTAATAAGGACTCTCGCCAAGACGCTGCAGCTCCTCTATGTCTCACTTTGGCTTCTTTACTGAAACTAGATGAGGAGGAGGGTAACTTGTCACTGTAACGTACTCGTGATGAAATGGTTGGCCCGTTCAGCTGCTCTGTGCTGGGAAAGGAGGCAAAGTCCTTGGGCAAGCTGTGTTGGATGGGAGTTAGCAGCAGCTCTGTCTTGTCAGAAAAGCCAGGAATTTTTTCAAACACTGCAACAATTAGCTGATGAGGTGCCTAATAAGGAAGAAATAGTTTGAAACACACAAAACCACTGCTGCAAATCCTGCTCTGTAGTGCTTCTTTTCCATGTTTCTTTCCTTCAATGCTCTCGTACAGTTGCTTAGGAAGACAGCAGTAAGTGCTGCAGTCAGCTAGCGGCTACTTCTTGCTTTGCTAATATTCGAACCCATTTCTTTCCTTGTGGCTTTTGTTCAGAGCAATATGGCTTGTTCTTGCTTCCTAGAAAAAAAGTTACTTTTGCACTCAACCTCAGTTCTCCTCTCAGCCAGAGGGAATGAAACACAATCTGGATTTGGGCACGTCAGCAGTATTGTTTCACCTTGTGTTAATTGTTTGCTGTTTAGAAAGGCTAGTCTGGACACTCCCTGAATGTTTGTTTTCAGGCTATAAATGTTTGCTGCTCATGCTGAAGACAAGGGTGTATGAATTTTCTATACACAAAATTGTCTAGATTTTTTTCTGATATGAATATGTGGTAATATGGTCTTGCCTCTTGCTGGCATGAATTTTTTGGCAGTTTTTCTTCTGTGAAATATTTACTGAGCTAAGAGCTTTTCTTAATGTTTCTAGCAATCAGTTTTGGCTAGAAGTCCACCCAACAGTAATGAACTAAGATTCTTCTCTTCCCTTTGCCAAATGCTAGGAAAAAAAAGGGAGATTAATATCAATGCCTTACATTTATGTATAAGTGGATTTTTCGCCTGTAGATTGCTTTACGCCAGTGCAAGATAAATGTTAAGTCTTTCTATAAACATCTATTTTCATGCCATTTTCCTCCATAAACATCTCAGAATTATCAATGTAGCGCATCTTGCAGACTTAGTGTGAATATCTCCTTCCTTCTTTTATGTAGTGTAGTAAAGTCAGGACAAGAATGGTGACAGAGGAAAAAATGGCACACTGCACAGCATGATTCTCCAAAATCAGATCACTGTTCGAGTTCATTCTTTGTGTGGATGCATCTTTTCTGAGAGTCATGAATATTAAACCCCTTGAAGTCAATGGAGTTATGGGTTCTAGCTTTTTTATGGAGTAAGCTTCTAGCACAAAATTATTCATTCCCTTGGCTGGTATTTGAGGTACAACCTCAGATATGAGTTTGGTCTAGCTTCTAGCACCAATGGATTTTTTAAATTTTTTTTTTAACCCAGTGAAACTATACTTGGTTAGTTTATGCCAGTAGGAAAAGACTGGGCTGGGCAGCAGATCCATGACATGTACTAGCCTGTGGAGTTAGTATTCTTGGGTCCACCAGCAGTGTGTTTTTGAGTTTGCATCAGGGGTGTATGAGCTCGGGCAGTAGCCCTGCTTGCATGCTCTGCCCCTCCATCTGTTGGTGAAGAGAGGCTGTCTCGGGGATCTTGGTGACCTCACTTGAACAAGGTGGATGGATCTCCCTCCGCTACCAAAGCAATTCTGGTATCAGTGCTGGCACTCTCTAATGTTAATCACAGTAGGTTAAAACCCTTGCAACGCTGAATGCAAGATTGCAGTGCTGAGGTTTTTTCCCTTGATCAAAGGCATAGATAGGTTTCCAAAGTGTTCATGTGCACTGTTGTTTCTTCCAGCTACCTTTTGGATACGCCTCATGTTCTTAGCATCCTGGTGGAGTAGTAGAGCTAAATTTAGGCCCATAGTAGTGGCAGATCTTGACTTAGGTTTAATACTGTGAACCTAAATTGTTTGTGGGAGCACTTCTTAGAAAGAGGTCAGGAGCTGTGACAGTTTATATTTTTCTGCTTTCTGCAAATTTGACATCAGCTAAGCATCAGATAAGTCAGGCAGTTGTATTTATGGAAATCTAGGCTTTCACAATGAAACTTTGTGATTATCTTGCTCAGTTACTCTGTGGACTTACTCAGATCTGGCACTGAGATGTGTATGCTCTGCAAGGAGAATACTAGAGGGTTATGAATGTGAGCTTTTAAAACACAGTCAACAGTGCAACAGAGTTGACTTAATTCACTTCCTACCCAAGCATTACTGTGACCTAGAAAAACTGGGCTTTGGAAAGATCCTCAATATTTCCATGTTTGTCCTCAGTCTGTATTTTAATAAGAACAACACAGTTCTTCAGAATTGCATAAAAGTTGCCTGAGGTAACTACAGACGGGTTTCAATGTATGAAATTGCAAAAATTCTCAATGCAGAAATTTTCTCTTGGTCTAAACCAATATGTTTCACTTCTTACTAGTTTACAACTTTAAGTATCAAAGGCATAACATTTTAATTATGTAGCAGGACTACAATTTTCAAAAAGTCTAAGTGGTTTTGGACTGGTTTCATATGTGATTTTCAAATGCAACAACCTTTTAGAGAACAGGTCTCACTTGAAGTCAAAAACACTTAAACCTGTGCCTTTTCTGAAAGCGGGACTTGGGTTCCTAAGTTGAGAGGTGGCTTTTGGTGTTCTATCCACACCCTCTGTCCCCTCAGCAAATCTTGCAAAGGAAGCCCCTGCAGGCATACTGTGGGGTGGAGATGATGTTTGATTTGAAGTCAGTGACTGTCAGCCCTGCCAGACTGGTTGGCTTGTGCTAATCCTTTTTCAGAATCGGGGCCAAGCTTAGACATGATACTCCAAATGGTGCGGTGTTTGCTTAGCGTCAAGAAAGATGGTTGAATGCAGTCGCTTTGGGACTACTGTTCTATTATTTTTTGAAATGAGTAACTGCTTCAGAGTGGGGGCTACAGAGGACAAAGCTATTTGCTGAAAAGAAAATTAGGCATGGGTGTGCCCAAGTGACAAGTGAGCAACAGACTTTTCAAACAGCATTGGAGAATATCTTGTTGTAGGCTTACATTTGTTTATGGATAGACTGCCCTCAGATGTCAATGGATGACACTCATGAATGTCATGAGAATTGTAATGTTTGTACTTCGGACTGGAATTTGACCCTTATTACTCCTGGTGAAACACGCAATGGATTGTTCAGCTGCATTTCATACCCTAAAGGATTTTTTTTTTAAAAAAAGTAAGTTACAAAAAAACCCAAATCCACAAAAAAAACCCCCACCAAAACAAAAAAACCAAACCAAAATACGACACAAAACCCCACACAGACAGAAAATACATATTTGGCCAATGTTACCGTACTAAAAGCTCTTTTATATTTGAATGCCAAATGTAGTTGGATCTTTTAGCTTTTGCACTTGTACATGTTTAGGCTCGATTTGCCAGTGAACATAATAATAGATTATTTAATTAAGAGTCATTTAAACTGAAGACTGATTACATACTGCTTACAAACATTCCACACTGAAATTAACTTAATTTTTCCCCTTAGTAATTTGAATTTATAGTTTTCCTTCATTGACATACTTTTTATCTACTGGTGTCTAAATTATATTCACACTTTAAATATGGGATCAGGAAGAAAAATTAAGTTGATCTTAGTCATCTTGTATTTAACTGATTAGCTTATGAACATGAGTTCTGAATTTTGGCAAATGCTATATTATTGGAAGGATTTGTTGGGAGTTGTGAGCTATTTCTGAAGCCTCCTCAATTTGAAGTATCTTCTAAAATGCAAAGCATTTCTTTACTTCTAAAGTCTTGAGTATCTGTCAACTTTAAAGCAAAGGATAGAAATACAACCATTTTTCATTAAGTTATCTCATAAGTGAGCAGGATTTTTGTTATTTTGTTCAATAATTGACTAGATAATCATTAGTATGTATTGTTATATTAATGATCATGTTCAATTAACTTTCAAAGACATTTATTCTATTTGCAGTTCATTCTTTAGACATAGTTCATAAGACTAATCTTTTCTAGCTAGTGTCTCTGAGACATGTAAGAGGAGACAATCTGAAACTCAAAGGACTAGGAAAAACGTATATGCATGTCATTAAATACATATAAAGCTATGTGAAATGTTGAAAGCAAGTTTTAATTGCATCTTTTTCCCATGACTTCTGTTATTTGCATTTTTCCATCTAGTAACTAACTATTCAAGCCCTGCTTTTATTAAAGCTCATAATTCAATATCTAAAATACTTGCAGACTTAGACACTAGGTTTGGTACTTTCAGTTCCTGTGTTCAATATTATTTTGTTCATTAGCAATTTGAATAAAAATGGAAATTTCTCTAGGAACCCACTGTGATTAGTGTTCTACAACAGAACCAGCCATAATGTTCACTTGTATTATATAATAACTAAGGCTTTCATCTAGATAGATCAAAAGATACATGATAAAATGTTTGGAGTGGTTCTGTTTGAGTCCTAGTGAAAGATGTAGTATTTCTTAGTATTGAGCATTTGTGTAATAAAGCCTTTCTGTGGCAATACAGATTTCCATAGAAGCGCCCTTCAATAACTTAAAAATATTCCTTTTATATGTGTTTTTCTTGTTGCCTTTTTCTTTTTGGTTTTTTTTTTCTTTTTAAGTAAAGATGAGAACCTCAGGACTGAGTTGAGTTCAAATAACTGTACTAGTAGTACTCTGTTTAAAGGAAATAATCTTGTCTTGGGTGCCATAGCCACCGATTCTGATAGTTCACCTCGAATTACCAGGTATGAGTGATGGAAAAGGAGAAACTTCCATGTTAGCGGCCACGTTTCAGGCAGAAATTTTACTCGGGGACAGATCTTTACATCATGTGTGGTTCTTGTTGCAGAAAGAAATACAGATATCTGGGAGATGGAGATTGAAACACACTTATAGAAATAGCTGCTATTCATGCCACTAATGTGTAAATTAATAAAAAATATTCCTCAAACTGTAAATTCCCCAAGTTTAAAATTACAGGCTTGACTTTTAAGAAAGGTGGTTATGCAATGTAGTAGTCTAGTACGATGCTTTCCTTAGTACTCTTTGACCTCCTGTATTTCTTCAATAGCTTGAATAATTCTCCACACAGTACCTGGTATATGGCTGCTGCAGCAGTATGGGGTGAGAGATGAGTTGGTACCTCATCTGTTGTCTGTACTGCATCACAGGTTCCATTAGCCTCTTTGCTACTTAACCTGCTTCCCACCCAGTTCACATCACCGCAGCTCCTCTGCTTGTCATCTCAACTGATGTCTGGCTTGTTGGTCTGTACTAGGACAAGGCAGCCCTTGCTCTGTTGAGATCATACGTCTTTTAAAAATACATACTATAATAACTTTCTGTCTTATGTGGTCCTATTCCTATACAAATGATTATATCAATGATATTATTTAGCTCTAGCTGGAAAATCAGTCACTGGGTTAACTGGGTACATCTTCAGGGTTTCTAACTTGTCTCCATTTACAAGCAGATTCTTATTTCCTGGGCAAGACAAGCGAGGCTTTTGCTCTTTTGCATAAGCTGGCTGTCTGGTTACCCATCTTTGAACTAGAAAAACACCCATTCTTCAGTTTTATAAGTAAAACAACTCCCAGAATACTGGTGTGACAGCAAATCCACTGGAATGACTGTGACTTAGCAGTTCCAAGCCTTAAGTTCAAAGTGTGTGGCAGACAACTTCTGACCAGGCAGGTTATCTCTCACCCTTGTTACTTGCAAAGATGAAGCCCAATTGCTAATGACTGGAGAAAAAGAAAAACGCTTGGAAATT
The DNA here is from genome assembly GCF_000703405.1 of Apaloderma vittatum. Taxonomy (NCBI): domain Eukaryota; kingdom Metazoa; phylum Chordata; class Aves; order Trogoniformes; family Trogonidae; genus Apaloderma; species Apaloderma vittatum. Next base: position 8,029 of record NW_009736052.1, on the reverse strand, counting down.
CTGCAGGGAAAAATATTGTAGAGAGGTGCAATGAGAGAGAAGTTAATAATGAAATATGTTCTATAAAGGTAAACTATTTCTTTAGGCATACTAAAGCCATAGGAGTTGATAATTATGGAGGTGGTTATGAAGGTGCAATGCAGAAGGGAGTGTAAGTACAGGTCCAATTAATATTGTCAAAACATGGTAATTGTGTTCAATAACTAGACTAAGTGATCTACATGTGAATCATTCCAGTGACACATGATGGGAGACTTTAAACAACTGAAGTTTAAGTCTGGCTCCGTTGGCTTGTTTTACACAAACTAGTTTGCAAGGCGTACTTAGAAATGCCACTGCACATGCTTTGCGAGCTGGCTTGTGTAAACTGGAATAATAGATCTGCATTTGCTTTTTCCTTAACCTTGCCTATTAAATTAAGCTAAGTACTCAATTTAATTTGTGCCACTGTTTTTGGAAAATCACGTAGATAAACAGTCGGAGCAACATGACAACGTTCTGGATCACAAAGCAGCTAAGGCTTAACATCCTAGTAAAGCAGTGCATCACAGACAAGCTCTGATATAAACGATGGCTCATCTAGGGAAACACTCATTCCTCCGTATACACCAAGTGTAAGTTAACAGTGATTGAAAAACTTAAATGTGATATTTCTTCCTCAGATTCTCAGCACACTAGCCTACGGCAAACTCTGCAGTCATTCGCCTTTTTATCTGAGTTAACAAAACCTAAGGAAAATCATAAGGTTTTCACTGACCTCTCTCTTCTCCTATGAGCCTGGCTACAGCACTGGTGTGCTGTGAAGCTACTGCGGTAGGGACTCCCGTCCCTCCCAGGCTGCTGTTTGTTAGGCAGTTGTAGTGAAACAGCACAGGGGTTGTCACAGACTCTGAGATTCCTCCCTTGCTATAATGCAGGAGTTGATTCATGCTGCCTGCTGCTTTCCTATTGTCCAGGCCTATTGCTGAGTTTTGTCTGTTCTTGTTTGTTCGCTTCAGCTACTTTCTCTCCAGTTTGTGTTTCTTGGGCTCAGTTCTGTTCTCTTCTGGCACAGTTTCATTCTCTGCGCTCTTGTCCCTCTCCATCCCCAATTCATTTAGTGGTGCAGAGGCAGGGAAGTTTTCCTTCCCCACCAGAACAGAAAGCAGCAAGGTCCATGCTCATTACTACCCTGACAGGTTTATAAATCCTGTTAAGCTCAAATGTCATTTTCTTACTTGACAGGTAGGGAGCATGGGAAACTGTTTTTAAAAATCCACACCCTGAAGCAAAAAAATATGCAAAAATTAATTGAAAATTATCAGGTTATTCTGTTGCACGTTGGAATTGCCCACTGAAGATCATTAGTTACCCCTGTCAGGGCTAAGAGTATGTCATGAAATATATGGGTTTCAAACCTGCCTCTCTGTTATAGCCTAGGAAAGAAATTCCTAATGGGCTTGCTTCTGTGGATGGTGCGCAGCCGTAGGTACCATTCTGTGCATTACAGGTATGGCACACCTGGAGCTGTGTGTACTGTATCTTCATCTGAAGGATGGCAAATTCTGAGTGCATGACCCACTGTTATATGGTCAGAGTAATATTTTTCTGAGACCAAACAGGGAAGGTAGGAGACAGACAATGTGCACAGACATTATTATAAAAAAGATTACAATCCTGGCTTTTATAACCTACTGGTGATTCATGAGTCATTCAGTCACTTCTAAGAGGAAACTTGTAATAGAATTATGGAAAGACCTTATTGTGATAAAGAGCCTAAAAACACCCAACAACCAGGGAACAAAAAAGCTAGAAGTTTGCATTTGAAAGCAAGTAATTTGTTTCTATGCTGATGGTAGGAAGAACAAGCACCAACGTTCTCAAAAGGTGATCCATGTCTCAAATTCTAAAGTTACTTTTCACCTGTTCTTAAGATATGTCTATCAAGTGAAGATTCAGTGGAAGGCAAGAAAAAAAAATTAGGCTGCACTGAAAATTAAATGCATAAACTAATAGCCTGATTACATGTAAAAAAAAAATACACTGTAAGAGATTAAAACAAGGGGATTACATGAAATTGAAACAGGGATTAAATATTTTTCCTAAAGGCTTTTAACACATTTTCCAAAGACCTGCTTAGGAGGACAATTTGACTGATGAAAAGTATTTCTTTTAGAGATAATAGACTAAATAATCACATAATTAAACCATGTGAAGTGCAGTGCTAGTAAGCTGATGATGGTATGTTTCAGATATGTAAGAGCTTTTTCTATGAGTCACAGATTATTTTTTGTTGTTGTTAGGTTTTGGGTTTTTTTCCCCAGTAAACTCTAGACTATCCCAAGACTGACTTAGCAGGATTGTGTTTCATTCAGCAGCAGTGGTTTCATTCAGCTATTAGATAGGAAAGATGACTTGAAACTATTCAGAAAAGGGAAGCACGCACACTTCAATGTTAGGGAAACTGAGGCACAACAGTACCTAGAAGGTCTTAGGTAGATTAGGCCTCCTTCTGCCAGAGGGTGCACAATGACACAGTAAATATCTTCATTGAAAGCCAAGGGAAATAAGATACTGCTCATTACTCAAATTATTCTTCAAACCAGGGATAGAAAGTTTATCTCCCTACCACTATGCTCCACAGTGACATTTCCCCACAGAGTACCATCTGAGGACATGTGCTCCCGCAGACTGGGAGAACTACTTGCCTCAAATTAGAAGGGGAAAATTCAGAAGGTAAATTGGAAACATGTTTAAACTGAAAAAAAAAAAAAAAAGGAAAACAAAAGGTGTGAGGGAATTGGGCAAGGGAGTTGAGCAACAGTGGCGTAAAAAGGATGGTAAGAGTATGTCCTTAGTCTGTATGACATGTTAGTACATAAAGAACTGCAAAAATACTGCTGAGATTGCCACACACTACATAAATAATGAATTTGCCAAGACAGAGAAAGAAACTTACTTTCTTCAGATTTCTCACCAAATAGGATCTCAATACTGAATCCACGGAATTCTACTAATTTGAATGAGATGATGAGATTCAGAGCAGATGCTGATGAGTAGGGGAGGAGCAGGTTGTCAGGAAGGAGAAAAAAAATGTTAGTAGGAGGGAAACTGTTTTTTCATGGAACATAAATATGTTTCTGGAGCATTTCAAAACTGAGGGAAGGTGACTTTAATAAAACTTCCTGAATAAAGCTTAAAATGTAAATGAACTGATACGTAGGTAGTGTGTAAAGCATGCAGAAGTTACAATTCAAGGGTATATACTAATGTTCTGGTAGAGTTCATACTGTACACTCTAAGAAATCAGTGACCAACTTGGTGTTCTTCAGCATGTGAAAGGATGTGACAATACACCCTGCATGGAAGGGTTCTGTTCTGATGCATTTACACAAATAATGTATTAAATTGTGGAAGCAGTTTTTTTAAAAATACTATTTGACAATTCTGTGTGAAGATACTTGGCTAACTTGTATGTAGAGCCCAGTTTTGCTTTGAATTTATTAAATTTTCTGTTCCTGTTAAGCTTCCAATTTCATTTAACAATGTGAGTTTTATAAAAGAAGTAACATCCGTGTAGACTCCCTGTGCTTTGTGATGCTCATTTCTTTAAACTTTGTACACCCGCTCAGGAGCAATAATATCAAATGACTTCAAAGGGCAACTGCTTCCAACAATCTGCAATGGCTTGTATTTCAACTCGGTAACCAGCATAGCTCACCAGACCTGTTATTTTATTTCAAGGCCTGTGCTGCTCTTTTCATGTATTGAGCTACAATCGCAGCTCAGTGCAAATGAAAGAGAGAGGAAAAGGAAAAAAAAAAAAAAAAAAAGCCCAAAGTAGTGTAGAATTTGGGAGAGGGGGACTCTGTGTGTATGTCTCTCCAGACATACTATCAGACTATTTTTAAAGTAAAGCTGGAAAACATGTTTTACGCAAGCAGTCAATATTAAAGCTTGGTGACATGTTTTCCTTCTCTCACACCCACTTACTTGATTCCTTCCTTCAACTGTATCTTGTCTGAAACCAGAACTGTAGGTTCTTTGGAAAAGGATATGTCGCTTTAAATCAACCAGACTCCGATTTGGCTGGCTACATGCTGCTTTAGAATAAATGGCAATAATTAATAGGTCATTCATTTTGCATGTCAGTAGTGTTCATTACAGTAAATGTATTTGCCTCCCCTCTTCCCTCCCTGTTTAAGGCATCAAATGATATCCCTACAAAGTGCTTATTCAAACTGGCAGATCTCTTACATGTGTTAAGGACTAGAAATATATTGAATTTGACACAGCCTTCATTCTAATAATATTGCTTGAGAGTGGGTCTCTGAAACAAGGTCAAGGCTAAAAGCTAGACTACTTGACTCATTTTGGGTTTAATATAGGTGAGTGTAATTGATGTCAGTGAACCTTCAGCTCCAGCCTTAGTCTTCCACAGGAAACCTTCTCTTTAGACTGAGAGAGGGGTTGGATATTTATAGTCTGAACTAAGCTTTTGCCAACATGCAAGTCAGCGTAAGACAGTGCCCATTGGTGGAAGAATCAGTTCCACCTTCCCCAAGTGCCTTCAATTTCTCATTTTTTACCACAGCACCTTATGGGCAGAAGCATTTGTGTAAGCGTACACTGAGCCACAGCAGGGACTCACCTAAATTAAAGCCTATTGGTTTGGTGGGGTTTTTTTCTGATCCGGTTCACTATCTGGTCCCACAAACTCTTGTATAGGCACAAAAGAAAGTGCCATGTAGGGTCACAAAAAAATGTGGCCAAGGGCAGCAAACAGACAAGACTTATGTAGTAGTGCTCGATAACACTTGTTTAGAGGATGCCTGAAACTAAGGCCTGATTCTACTCTGATTATGTTTCTGGGACAAAACTCCCTTTGATTTCTGTAGGTATTGTGTCTTAGAAAGGCCTGGTGGCCTCAATCTTTGATGGTTCCTTTGAGAAGCAGATAGGGTGTTGAATAAATAGGGCAACGTGGTACAGATTTATCTTTAATAGTTCATAACGCTGTGTTAGTTTTATATTTAATACACGGCTATCTATATCTACTTGTCTGGATTTAGGATGAGGGAAAGATAAGTCTGGACTTTACTCTGGAAGATAGAAGAGAATGGTATAAAAATAATAATGATAAAAAAACATTGGAAAAGCAAGTGTTGGTTGTTCACCTCTCTCTTGGTGGTGCCAAAAGGTAGACTTCTGTCATGATGTTGGTTGACTTTTTTTCTGCGGCTCTCTCTCTCTCTTCTCTTCTCTCAGAACTGGAAAGCAGATAAAAATCCTGCCCTACCTGTGATTCTGAATCAGCTCTCCTAACTCTTGGCTCTGTGCCCAGCAAAACCTCAGAGCCAAATTCCTTATCAATGCCAAGCATGTGGCTTGTCTCTATTATCTAAATGAGGGTACGCAAGTCCAAAGAAGATGGGAAGAAAAAAGTATCTGATTCAATGCAAACAGTGATTTCCTCTTGTATACTAATGTTTTAATAATGGGTTGAGAGGGATTTTTGACTTTAATTCAGTCTGTGTGCAGGAACAAAACCTGAGCCTCTTGCAATTGCATTTGTACTGTTTAAGTATCAAATAAATATACCCAGTGTAGCCTGTAGAGCATAGGAACACGTTCAAGTATGTGCTCTTAAGAAGACACTCCAGCTCCCACCAAAACCTTAAGACTACAGTGCCACCTGCAGTGTTGTCACCCCCTGTCCTCATGGGACAGAGGCCAGCAGCTCATCAGGGTCATATCTACCACATCATACCTGGGATACCAAGGCCAAGAGCAACACTGTGTGGTGCCCTACGAGCGTGTCCCCTGGCGACCTAGAGGAAAAGTGGTTTTGTCCTGGTTTTAAGGCTTTTCCTAGCTGAGGGTGAGCAGGCAGACTTTATTCTGCAACTTTGAATTTCCTGGCTTCCTTCACCTTGTGCTTCATAAAATACCCAACGCCTATATCAATAGTATAATGATGTGCGGCCTGTTGCAGCTTATTTCTATAATGTGCTTGCTTTTTATTTGTTTGCTGTGGTTAATGAGAGAACTTACGTAAAGCAATTTCAGGTTTATTGCTTACATCAGTCACGGGAGAAGCAACCAACAAATACTTGCATCACCCACCCATTACACCCGCACTGGTTAACATCATGCAGGGCAACGTGACTCCCCCACCCCCCAACTAATTCTTCAGCTCCGCTTCCATGTAAATATTTTTCACTCTGGAAATGTGCCAAAGCTTCTAAATGCCACTCCACTACCCCTGCAGTGACTAGATCTGAGGAATGCACGCTCTGTTACTTGCACTTGAGGGAGCCCCTCATGCCATCAGAAAGCGAGGGGACGATGCTGTCATGAGACAGACTGGGGAGGTCCAACGTGGTGTATCTTTTCACTTGCTCTGCAAGAAGGTAAATGATACCACAAGATAACACAATGTAGTCCCAGACCTGATATATACGGGGGTTTTTAAATCACATTCAGTTGGGAACGCTTATTTAGTCTTATTCAGAGTTTTATTAGCTCTAAAAATAGATTCTTAAATATTTTCCAAGGTTGACTAAAATATGAAAAACAATTATATAATCAGTGTTTAAAACAAACCATAGCTTGTTATAACTGAGACCCATTCAGTGGAATAACATTTATCAAGAATGATAGCATATAGGGAATGGTACAGCTTCAACACATCCACAGACAGTATTTCTGATTGCTTTCAAAGCGACCAGTTGCAGAGTCGAGCCTTCTGCTGTCCAAGAGAATTCCTACTAGCAAGAACACTGTGAAAGAGTGGAACCCAGTCTTCGGGCGAGGAAGCTGTGAGATTTTTAATGAAAATGAAGGACTGGTCTATCGGTCTACCCCTTTTTATATACTTTCTTATTGTTAAATGAAAACTTTCATAAATAGCCTTAAATAATAATCTCAGAAGTTCTAAAAAGTTCAGTCAGACCTGACTCAACATCCTCTGGTCTTTCACTGCTTAAACTGTTTCTGCAATTATTCTGGAATACAGGAATCCTTAATGTCTCTCACTGTAAGAGCAGACTGTATATTTTCAGTGAGAGTGCAAAGGAAGACTGGGCAGTTAAATGAAATGCATGTCACAGCTGATGCCTTTTTTTAATTGAAATAACTGAAAAGATTAAGCTGTAGTGCAGGTAGGGTTGAGTCATGCTTTTATCATTGTATCTCTTGGCCTGATATGAACTGTATTGTTAAAAACGGTAGCTCAAGCTAATTCTTTACTTTATCTACAACCAAGCTCAGCCCAAATATCAGCTAGCCTAGTGAAAAAAAATGTAGTTGAAGGCTGTGTACATACAGGCACTGCTAATTACTTTCAGTGACTGGCAAATGAACATTGATAGGTTTCTTAGCATGCCTTTAAACAAAGCACTTTTATCTATGCATTAAAAAAAACCATTACGCAGAGCAGAGTCAATACATGTTAATCTGTACTGATTTAGTTTTAGGGGGCTTTTTTGCTTAGTTTGTTGGGTTTTTTTAAAGAAGTGATTTATCACCCCCTTTTTGTTTCCAAAAGGAACTGCAGTACCTCCCAAAAGCTTTCGCTCTGGGTGATGTGTCAGATGGCAGTATTGACCCCTCTTTTCCTCCATAGCGTTTAAATGATCAGCAGCTTCAGTATCGGTGACTTTTTGCCTGTACATGAGCCGGGTGTATTTGTAAATGACAGCCAGCGTAACCCACCTGACTTTGCAGTGCTGAGAAACTGTTAAGGACAAAACTGATTTTACCCCACGGAGGGTACGTCCTGGCGTGTTATCCGCAAAAAGACTGTCCGGGGTAGCCTGTGCTAGAGCGGGGTGATCGTACGATTGGGAGTCCCTGCACGAAAACCTTCGGAGGGCAGCAGGCGGCAGGACCGAAGGAGCGAACAATCCCAGACGTGAATGAAACAAAAACACGCTGTGGGTTTCTCTTCCTCGGATAAAAGCACCGGCGAGCCAGCCTAAACTCTGCCCGCGGATGACTAGTTGGAACAAGTTTAAACTCAAGAGCTAAAATTTTTTCCCCCTGCGTG
>NW_009736051.1:93604-107761 GCF_000703405.1 Apaloderma vittatum | reverse complement strand
CACAGCCTGTCCAGCTCCCTCTGGATGGCATCTCTTCCCTCCAGTGAGTCCACGGCACCACACAGCTTGGTGCTGTCAGCAAACTTACTGAGGGCGCACTCAGTGCCGTTACCCATGTCGCTGACAAAGATGTTGAACAGCCCTGGACCCAGAACAGAGCCCTGAGGAACTCCACTTGAAAGATTTGTACCAAGGACTAGTTACCTGGTGCAAGGTAACCCACTGCCTGGCATGAATTCCCAGCAGCGCAGTGAACCTGGGTTTGGTACCTGCTGGAATTAAAGAGGAGGGTGGAAGGGGTGGGTCGGGCTCTGTGTGGGTGCTGGGCTGTGCAGAGCCTTGGCCCCGGCTGGCTCCTGCCCGCGCTGCAGCGCAGCCCCAGCTCCTCATGGCCACAGCCCCTGCCCAGGCACAGCCTCTCTCCTGGGCACAGCGCTCCACTGCTACTCTCCCACTGCAGAGCCGTCCCAGCGTGAGAAGTATTTTGAATATTTTGGAAGGTATGTTGAATATTTTGAACTCTCTACTGACAATTTCAACATCTTTTAACGTCTTGGTGTTCTCTTCACACTCCTTCCTGTTTTCTCCACACCACCCCTAGTGACTCACAGCCATTCCTGAATTGTCAAGCAGCAATCCTTATATATTTCTTTTATTATCCTTATGTATTCAGTCTGGCACATTCTATAGGATCTACTCTCAACCCTGCCAGTAGCTCCTCACATTTTCTGTGCGTCGTTCTTTTCATTAGTGGACCGTTTCCTTCCATTTTTCCACGTGCTGCCTCCTTTCATTCTTACTTACTCATGTCCTTCCCTCCCACCACCCCCAGCTTCCTCTTCTGAATCCACTTAAGTATAAACTAAAACATGCTGCAGGAAAGTGGAAGCCCAGAGAAATATTTGCACTGGCTCTCACTCGCACTTTGCGATGCCAGTCAGCTCTGAGACAGTGGATTCTCAACCCTGCAGTAAAACGAGCCTTTCCCGTAAGTTTAAAATTTGAGTCTTTCTCACAAGCTACAGTCAAAATGATTGTCAGCTCAAAAAGTGCCTTTTAACTAAATTCAAAGAAATGCCTTCAGAGTGGATTTTTGAATTGCCACCATAATAAAACTAATTACAATTACCAGCCTGTTACCAAAACAGAAAACGTACAGAATGCCACAATATTTGAAGTTGTATTTTAAGGAACAAATATACCAGATCAGAGAAAAGAGCTTCAAAGTCCAAACTGATCGTCTTCTTAAACAGTCTTAATTGCTTGTAAGACAAATGGGAAGTAAGAACTAGGGGGGAGAGAGAGCCTTGCAGATAATCCACATGGAGAATGTGATCAACTCTATCAAATGAGTTGTTTGTGATCTTCCCAAATTACCAACCTGCCTGCCCAAATGCCACCGTCTACGAACTGACTGACCTGGCTCGGTCAGTGGTGTGCGAGGGAGACCGAGAGGTCCCGTTTCAGGTGATTCTGAGCTATTGGACGCTGCCACTGGCTACTGAGAGCAGCTCTTCAGAGCTCCTTAAGTGCTTTCGTCCTTGTAGTTTGCTCTTACTCACCTCATCCTCAGTCAGATGAAATGCAGAGTTTTGCGGCCGTGCTGGGTGAATCGCTGTGCCCTGTGGGAACAAATTATCCCAGTTCTGGGAAAACTTCTGGGTGCCTGCCAGTGGTGTGTGTCCCTCCTTGGGTGTGGAAGGAGATCTCAGTGATAGGTGAGATTGAGTTGCTCTGTGCAGCTTTTTCCCAGTTAACTTGAAAAATCCACCACTCCCTCTGCAAGGCTTAAATTATTTTTAAATAACTGACCAGTTAGAGCCTTGACTTTTTCGACTCTGTGCTGGAGGTGATCTTCACGGGGTGTGCTTTGCTAGTCTGGCCCTTGCAATATGTATTGTTCAGTGTCAGATCCAGTCCAGCCACAGCGGGGTTTGGGGTGATCTTCCTTGTCTGATGTGTCTCACCAGAACCTGATGACTCCCCGTGGTGGGTAGCTCTGTCAGCAAGAGATTAACCTCACTTTCCTGAGGGTTGCTAGTGTTTGATGCTCTGCTGCCCTCATGCTCCAACCCCAGCACCTTGGGACAAACCTTGATAAGAGCTGCATTTCCAAAATGCCACGTGCTTAGGGCTGTACTCCAGTTGTGCCAAGGTGCCCAGTCAGGCTCCTCCACGCGCAGGGGCCAGTTGGCTGATTTGTACAGTGCCCACCTGCAGCTCTTCCCCGGGCCAGCCTGGGTTTTGATGCTCTGCTGCCCTCATGCTCCAACCCCAGCACCTTGGGACAAACCTTGATAAGAGCTGCATTTCCAAAATGCCACGTGCTTAGGGCTGTACTCCAGTTGTGCCAAGGTGCCCAGTCAGGCTCCTCCACGCGCAGGGACCAGTTGGCTGATTTGTACAGTGCCCACCTGCAGCTCTTCCCCGGGCCAGCCTGGGTGGTGGGACGGGCCACGGAGAAGTCCAAGGGGTGGCAGAAGGAATTAGAGAAAAGCAGGCAGTGGATGACCAGCGCCTACATTCATCATCCCACCATGCCCTGCAGCTTTGTCTCAAAGCATTACCCAGGGTGGGACACCTAAAAAGAGGAATGGGATGAGCGATGGGGAGCAAAAAAGAGAAGGGGACAGCAGCCAGGCTGGTGAGATGGGCCTGAGAATCACAGCCAGAGCTGGAGCTCCCAAACTGCGTCTTTCCGGATGTGGTTGGACTTGCTGGGATGTGGATTTTGGGAGTGGTCACGGCTCACTTCTTCTTGAGCTGTTCATGGCCGGCTGTGGTTTTGGCACAAGGTTCCTGCGTCAGTTTTAATCCAGGCGCGTGGTTTGGGTCTGACCGTTCCCTGCAGCACAGGGGTCTGCTCCCAGGGACGGAGGGCTGGGAGAGCATCGTCACCGGTGGCTTCCCCAGGATCCCTTTCCAGTGAGGATGGAGCTGAGGCGTGGCTGCTCTGCGCTCCCTTTCTGTCATTACAAGACGGCTGATATTTCTTTCCAAGTTAGACTAACCATGAAAATGTGCTGGACACTGGAAGGAGATGTCTTGGGCACACAAAGCAGCTTACAAGCCTGAGAAGAGAGGAGGGAATTTTTCATCTGGCAGAACGACATGCATGTGCTCTTGTTTTTAATAAGCTCGCAAAGCTTTCTTGAAAGCCAGGGATTTTTTTTTTGCCATCCTGAACACATGAGGTATTTTCATTTCATAATGAATGCATGTTATGTCCAACTCGCAGAAAGCCTTTCACCTGAAAAAATAGCAGAGTCTTTTTCAGATGCTGAAGCAAGCAGCGTGGAAGTAATCATGAAACAAAATACTGGAATATTTGCTTTGTGCTCAGAGATTCTGTGGCATCTTGTATCGTCTGAAACAGCACCAGATAGATAATAATCATACGCGCAAATCTCTCAGACTGGGGCAACAGCGAGAGGAGCCAATCTCTGTGTCTCCACAGAGCTGGAAGAAATCTCAGATATTTCTGTTTGTCTGCAGAACAGCTGGGGACTTCTCAGACGTGAATCTAATTAAGCATATTCCTCACCACAAACACTTCAAGTCCCATTTCTGAGATCCAAATGTTTCTCCTAATGAAGCCTTAGGAATATTGCTTTCATGCAGCCTGCTTTTCGTTTTTGTTTTTTTTTTTATTTGGGCAAAATTAAATTACAGTTATAGCCTCAGCGCAAAATTTAGTGAAGTCAATAATATTGATTGATATCTAGGTATCAGCTGAATGTCATGCACTAATAATAGCTGAATTTAATCCACAGGCCCAAGAGGGCTCCCAGCAGTGATGTGGTATTGGAATCAGCCAGGCTGGGGTGACATTTAAAATGCTTGGTCCTCTCTGCCCAGCAATGAGTGTCCTCCTCACCACTGGTACCTGAGCCCCATCCCTGCCTCCTGCCCTGCCCCAGGTCTGCAGGTGGTCAGGTTTGGACCAAAATTCAAATACTGAGCTTTTTTTTTCTCTCTCTGTTCACCATATACCAAGGTTTAAAACAGAATATTTATTTTCTTGATAGAGAAAAGGGCTTGATACAGCCAGGGCTTAACTGGAGCCTTTTCATTCTGCCCAGGATGCAGAGCGGTGCCAGCCTGGCTGCCCGGGTACAGTGTGAGCTGCTGGGGCTCCTGCCTGCAGCCTGGCCCCGCTCCTTCGGGCACTGGAGATCCTGATCTCCTTTAGCTCAGTCTGTGGCACAAAGCCCTTCTGCCTGGCCCCGTGGGCTGGCTACCAAGCAGGCAAACATGCCCAGATCAGCCCCACCACCCCCTCACTGACACCCTGTGGGAGCCCCAGCCCCATAGCTCAGTCTGTGGCACAAAGCCCTTCTGCCTGGCCCCATGGGCTGGCTACCAAGCAGGCAACCGTGCCCAGATCAGCCCCACCACCCCCTCACCGACACCCTGTGGGAGCCCCAGCCCCACCACAGCTCCGCAAACCACTGATTTTTAAATTTTGGATTTTGAAAGAATATTGCTCCTTGCTTCATTCTCCTTGGGTTTTTTTGTGGCAGTGGCACAAAGCCCTTCTGCCTGGCCCCATGGGCTGGCTACCAAGCAGGCAACCGTGCCCAGATCAGCCCCACCACCCCCTCACCGACACCCTGTGGGAGCCCCAGCCCCACCACAGCTCCGCAAACCACTGATTTTTAAATTTTGGATTTTGAAAGAATATTGCTCCTTGCTTCATTCTCCTTGGGTTTTTTTGTGGCACTAGTGTAGACGTGGCACTTCAGAACATGGTTTAGTGGTCACAGTAGTGTTGAGCTGATCTTACAGGTCTTTTTCAACCTTAGTCATTCTATGGTTCTATGATTCTAAGATTGGCGCTGATCTCTTTGCTGCATGTGAAAGCCCTCTCTGTATTTCGTGCAGATTTGGAGGAATCTTTTCCTGCTTATATTCCAGGGAATAGATTAGTTCCATGGAAATCCCAGTATTGATGCACTACAGTTTTCATCCATCTGCCTTTTTTTTCATACTCTCTTTAAGCACAAGTCTTGCAGGAGGCTGGTCCTAGACTTTAGGTCTTGCTCTTTGATGCAATTCAGATACAGCTGTGGCCAGGCTTGTTGGCAAAGCTGCAAACCCTAAGACCATCTAATAAAACTGGAAAAAACAGGTAAACAGGTAAGCTGTAAGCTCTTCCTTGGGTCTCTTATATGCAAAGTTATTTGTCTGTACTCCTCGGGTAGTTCGATTTATGTTCATTTGCTTACACCAAGTATAGTGAAACCTGGTGAATTTTCCTGATATGTTTTCACTCTTGTAAGAAAAATGATGGGAAGTGGAAGATATGATCATCTCTCTCCCTGGTGGCATCAGTAAGTATCACACATATCAGATGAAACCCTTGACATTTTTCCAACAGTGTGAAATTTGCTTGAAGATGTTGGAAAATGAGTTATAGATGTGAAAGCAAGGCTCGGAATATAAATGCAAACACATTAACCCTAAAACCAGTGTCATTTGCCTTCTGCAGTATCCTTGTGCCTGGAGCTGGAGGGGCTGTGGAGGAGAGATCCCACCATGGTGGCAGAGCCTGTGGATGAGTAGGATGTGAGCCATGAAACAGAAGTGCCTTTTCGGCTCTTGAATAGTGATGGATGGTTGAATCCTGTCCAGGGATCCTCAGGGATGCAACTCAGCAGTGAGCTGGGACATCACCTGCTCCAGTGGGGGCCTGGGTGGTCTCAGGTGTTCCTCCCCAAGGTCAAGGTGCAAACCCCTCCCATGGCAGCATGCCCTTTGTGCATGAAAAATGCACTTTTTCCTTAGCTGGAAGGATAAAATCCCTCAGGGGTTACTACAACAGAGTCACCCACCTGCAAAGACTTCTGGAATGGTGAAGGTTGGGAAAATGAGGCAGCGTTGTGAGCAGAACTGAGTCTTTGACCTATGAGTTAAGGTCAGGACTTTCATATGTCTTATAAAGAAGCTAGTTTTAGTTTAATGCGAAGGACTCTTCAGCAAGTTTGCAGATGCTTCTCCCCCCTGCATGCCACAGCTGAAAGGTGCACTAGGGTAACGATGTTGGATTTTTCCATGCTGCCACCTCCTGCCATGGAAACCCAGTCTCAGTACAGTGAACCCTTCTGAGGTCCCCTTCAGCCTCCTGTGTGCAGGACATTAGCCAGCAGCAGTAACAGAGCGAAAACCCAGAGAAAAAAAAACCACTGCGCATTTTAAGGACCAGACTAATTGTAACCCTGAGGAACTGTTGTGGCAATGTCATATTATATCATATTATATCATATCATAACGCTATTTAAAGCCTCGTTAATTTATGCTGCATTATTTTCTTGCACCCTTGGAGATGACCAAGGCAGAACTTGATTGCAACTGCTGCTTGTGAGTGCAGCGGTTCCTCAGGAGCTGTGAGCAGCGCAGCATCTGCTGGAGTTGCCATGGAGATGCCAAGACTGATTGTAAGCCAGGTGAACTGGTCCTGTCCCTTGGGGACAGGGCTGCAGCCTGAAGCTTGGGCAGGAGGGAGCAGTAGTCTCAGACCAGGCAGTGCTGCTGGCTGGGGGGATGGCTGTTGAAATCAGAGCGTGGACCAGGTGCTGGGTGGCTTGAGAGGGACCCAGAGTGGCGAAGCTGTTGGGAGCAATAGAGATGAGCCCGAGACCTATATCTGCAATTGGAGGTGGGCTAACAGGAGGAGTTCACCGTGCCAGATGTCTGTCCCAAATATCCTGGGTCCAGTCGTTTGCGGATGCTCGCAGGTTGTCCTCACTGACCCAGCCGAGAGCCGCTCTGAGGGAGCTGTAGCCATCGCTGGATGTTTATGCTCCCATCAGAGGAGGGGGTAGCTCTTTCTGGGGTTCTGGCGTAGCACTGAGAAATCTGGTCTTTCAAAATTTGGCAAGCGCGGTGTAACTTGAAGTACGGTATTAGCATAAATTAGCTGAGAACACATTTATCTGTGGCAGAGGGAAGGTTGCTGTTTGGCAGCAGGTGGCTTGCTTTTATGCAACAGCTATTCTGTCTTCACTTAATAAACATCTATCAGATAAAAAGGTGATGCAGTTGACGTACGGCTCATCTATTCTTAGATTTGGCATTTGGGAACGTGGTTTCATGGCTCGGATCTGACTGGAAGCGTGTACCATTTCACAGGCAAGAAGGTTCTTAACTGTTAATAAATTCGGACTCTGATTTCAGCCCATGATGAGCACACATCCTCTCTGCCCCGGCTCCAGGCTGTAGCATGTGCTCAGCCACCGCCTGCCTTTTATATGCTTGGGATTTCTCCCCCCAAAAAATCAGACTTCTTGCACCCAGTGATGCTCCCAGGTGTGGGGAGCCCTCTTTTCGCAGGGTCCGATTTCAGGAGAACCCATCAAACTGCTGGGACACCAACTGGGAAGTATCTGCCCAAACGATACCATGACTTTATATATATTGTACTTTATATATATATAATATATGTTTCTCCTACTTTGTACATCTCCTGCTTTGACACCATGATTGTCTCCCTTGAAATACAAAGCTAGGGCACTTCTTACAAATTTTAATCTGAGTGAAGGTCAAAAATCCATTTTCTTTCTTCTTTTGAGAATGGTAATGGAAAAAAAATTGCCAGATATGGAAACAGGGTCAGGAAGCTACAGATAAATGGGGCAGAACATCGAAAGAAGTGACAGGAGACCTAATTATGGGATTAAAGCTATGGGATGAAATAGGTAAAAATCTCACAGGAACTGGTATCTCCTTGTATTTTTTGCAAGAACTTGAAATGCTCTTTCTTCTTCTCGCCTGAGCCTTTCAGAAATTAGTACATTTTTAGCTGTAGGTTAGAGACAAGGACCAAATGGCCTTGGCATTAAACAGCACGTTTCCATTGCCCAAGAACAGCTGGAGAGGTGTTCACCCTTCCCTCCTCATGTTCAGGATTGGGTGGCTGACCTTGGAAATGTGGGTGAAGTCAAGGGAAACAGTTGGGCTTTTTTCCCACTTTTATCAAACTGGATTTTCTAATCACCATCACCACATGCTCAATTGTACTTTCTGCCTTCTACCCACTTGACGTGCTTAATTTAGAAAGACAAAATTATGCGATACCGGGATATTATATCATGGTTGCAGCAGTCAGTTCATCTTAGCTGCTGCCTGGTGGAGTGGGCCAGTTTTGCAAAGCCATATTTGCACATCTAGGAGCAAGTTTTCACATTTCTGCTCAAGCAGTTGCCCATCCCAAAGTTCAGACTTGTTTGTCTGGACACCGTTTGGCAGGACGGATGGGTCAGCCAGTCATAAACCTCAGAAATCCAGGCTTCTGAGGGAGGAAATAGGGAACCACGTTAAGACTGTGTTGAGCAAATGTCCCCACACCTCGTGCCTTGCTCTGGGAGAGGAATAAGGAGCCTGTGCTCTGCAGGTGGGCAGAGGGCTTGGGATGCTGCTGGGCAGTGGGATGCTGCTGGCTGGCCATTTGTTTGCTCGGTCCTGTGCTGGGAAGTGATGGTAACACATCAGTGAGAGGGAAATGCTAGTCTGTGGGTACATAGTCCACTCCCACCGTTCATGAGGCTCTTCTTTCCCAAGGTGTTATCAATAAATAATGCAATATGAAAACGAAGCCAATGTGGTTATCGAGGCCATTAGATGAAAGCACATTGGGAGCTGATATAGATCTGGATATTCTGCCTGTAGTTAATGTAGTGGCTATTGAAGAAATTATTTCTCTGGACGACCATGGGCACCGGTGGGGAGAGGGTATCTCACCGGTCCTGGAATGTGCTTATCTTTAGGGAAGAGTGCTGCGGAATCTCGCTCCACATTGGTGAAACTTGATTACTGCCTTATCATTCAGAGCTCGAGGGATATATTCATGCTGTTATTATAATAGGTTATTTCCACACGGTTCCTCATATAAAAGATGGAGGCTGTGATGCAGAACTCCGTGTGTGTGCAGGAGAGGGAGAGCCTTATGCCTTTGTAAATGAAACTCCATCTGCTTCCCGTGCTGGAGGTGGATGCTCAGTGCAGAGCAAGGGCTGTGTGCTTGCTTTGGCTTTCTCAGTGAGCAATGGTCAGTGAAGGTGTACGAGCTGCGTGCACTGGGAATGGGAAACTTGCAGTAACTGTTTGAGGACAGAGATATGTCTCTCTGGCAGCATCCCCAGCAAGAAAGGAGAATTTTTTGCCTTCTCTGGCATGAGCAGACTGACACCACCCCTTGCAGGGACCTGGGAGACCATTGTGAGCTCTCTAGCAGGTCGTTAAAAAAGTCATTTGCATTAGGAAGCAGAAATCCCACTGCTGAGGAAGATTGCTTGACACAAGCAGAGCTTGGCTTGCTGACCAGCATTTTCCACTTCCAGACAGCCCCAGGCATGTGGAGGGTGTTCTGGTTGTCTTGCCAAAAGAAGGGCCCAAGCCACAGCAAGGCAAATGTGTTCCTGTGGGTGAGAGCCCTTTTTGTTTTTACCATGAACAAAACCTCAGACCTCTGGAGTCCACGTGCACAGAGACAATGGAACGATCTCCTCTCAGGACTTACCTCCTGGAGAGGACCCTGTGCCCAAGCACTTGATACTTTCAGCATCCCCTCAGGTGTTTGATCTTGGAGCTTTGTTTGCCGCCTCCAAGCCTTGGCACAAGCCACTACTTAATTTTCTATTATGTTTGCCCTTTTTTTCAGTATGTTTCGTTCCTCATCCCAGTTTCCTCCTGTACATGTGATTGAATCCAGAACTGCTTGGTGCCCAGTAATGGAGAACTAGAGTCTTGCCTTGAATCCTTTCCTTTTAAAACTGTGTCACCTGTGAAAAAAAATTACGTATCATATGGAAGGAAAATATAAATCAAAGCTTCGTTGAAAGGAGAAATGGTTTTGAACAATTTTCGTTTCACTTTTCAAGTCTTTAAACTGCCTCAGGAGTCTAGTAGTAATTTTGGGTTGTTTTGACCTGAAAGAATCAAAGTATTCCTTTTCTGACAAGGCTGACAGATGCTTTGACTGCTGCTATAGAAAATCAGGCCTTTCAGTCTAAGAAATGTTACTACATCATTTGCATACAAAGAAGGACTTAGACAAGCACTTGAAAATTTCTTGCACTTGCAAATCCTGACACTTGAGACGAATAAAAGGAATTTTACTCCCTGAGCCCAGCGGATGCTCAGCAGTAATGACATCCTCGTCAACATTAGTTTGAAACTCCAAAATATGGAAGTGATACTGGGAGATTTTTGCCTTTCTTCCTCCCCAGGCAGGCTCTCCTGACACTCTCCTGGCTGTTAACAAGCAAGAAGCATTAAAGGCAGCAATCTCTGGGGCTGCAATACAGCCTCCGTGGCGAGCGGTGCTTGTTTGCTCCAGTTCTCTGTGCATCCACTATCAGCTTCCTTTCTTCGCATCTTTTGCCATAAACGATTACGTTCATAAATATGCAAAGATTTGCTTCCTCTGAGCAAAAACCCTCCACAGTCCCAGCTGGGCCAGGTGGTGAAATCAGGCAGGCTTACTCCCACCCGTGCAAATTCTGAGAGAGGCTGCTGGAAGCCCATGTGTCAGGGGAAGAGGTTGTAGAACAGGGCACGCTTCTCTGGTGGGAGATGCTCTGCTGCCCTGAGGACTGCCCACTCCTGCTGGGTACCTGGCATGGGGGAGAATGGTTCCCTTTTCCCTTTTCGCTTTTCCCTTTTCGCTTTTCCCTTTTCCCTCTTTCTCATCTTTTTCTCCTTTTGCTTTTTCCTTTTCCCCTTTCCAGCTGCCAAACGAGCCCCCCTCCCCTCCCCACCCCACGTTGGGGACCTGCCAGCACCTCTGGAGGGACTGCACAGGGCAGCGTTGCATCTGCAGTTGCATCTTGCAAATTTTGGCCCTAACCATGAAGATTTTGCAGCAGCTCCCCTTCCTTCCCCTGTAGCCATGTAAAAGGCGTGCTGCGTGATACACAAATAGTTCACTTGGCATTTTTAAACTTTTTTTTTTTTTAGGAGAGTCTATGAATTTAGTAAAACTTCCTGAATATTCATAAACTGCTCACCAGCCACATGAGCTGATGAAGACTGGAGCAGACTGAAGGGGGGGAGTAGTATTTACTATTTTGAAGAGTCGTCAGATAAATTATTCAGCAGCTTTAGTCTGACCAGCTGTATTTGTGGTCCTGGGCCAAGAGCTCTAGAGGCTTCTGCCTCCCAATGCTGACCAGAAATTTTGCTGTTTTGGTTTTTGGCAGTGAGTCAAGGTGAGACCTAACCCAGGAGGATGGCGGGGATGGGAGCTCATATGGAACCACCCAGCTCAACGGCAAAAAATCACCAGAGGGCCAATATATTAATGGTCATTCCAACAGGCACTCGGTGCAGCCCTTGTGTGTTGCGAGTGAGCAGTAATAATTACAGAATTGCAGAGGCTCCAGATGTTTTGTATATATTTCAGTCTTCGTTTATTTGTTTTCTGTGCTGAGTTACTTGGGATACTGAAAAATGTAAATAATGAATATGTGATGAGCAGCAAGAATGGATCTCTGCCCTGCCTTGCTCTTCCAGAAAAGCTAATTAAACCGAGTACTGAAATAAAAACTGCTTGAGTCTGCTCCAGCATCAGCCATGAAAGAGTAGTCATGAGCACATAATTGACAATTAAAGCCCAACTTGCAGAAAAGAAGATAAAGAAAAAATAAAAATCTTGTATCTAGCTGAAGCGAGCTCTTTGAGCAGCGAGGATCTGCAAGAGGGTTGTGTCGATAGGCAATGAGCCATGACTGTGGTGGAAGCCTGAGTGTGCTCGCATCCAGATGCCAACAAAACTGGCCAAATCCTGAGCCAGAGGCACTGGTTTTAATTATAACTGTTTGCCAGCCTCCCTCGTCTGAGGTTTTTAAGGTCCTTGTTGGTAAAAACATCCTTGTGGTGGAGGTCTGGAGATGGGGAAACTGAGGCATGGAGCACAAGCAGGGCCAGCAGCTGGAGGGATCGTTGCAGCTGGGGTGGGAGCAGGCTGCAGGGTTTAGTTTGTGAAAAATCAGGGTATGTGCTAATATATACATTGCCTGATGTACACATAGCCTGGCTCAGAGCTGGCTTTCTCCTGAGCGTGATGTTGATGTCGGATTCCAGTCTGGAGGACTGCATATTTGATTGTATGAGTTATATGTGTGTATATACATATATATACACACATATATATGTGTATGTGTGTATATACTGTGATCTGATGTCTGCTCTTCAGAGTTTAATGCTTTATTTAGGTTGGATTAATTTGCTTCACAGGGCTTTGTTTATCCATTTTAATAAATCAGCTCTTTCAGCTAAATCTTGCCTTAAGAGTTGATCGTATCCACAACCTCTAAGAGAGCAGCAGATATAAATATTTGCCTTTACAATGGGAAAACTCTGAGAATGCTTCAGCAAATCACTGGGTTTGCCTGAAACAGGGAAGGTGGTAATTAATAAGAAGAGCCATGGCTGAGGGGTCTTTGGTCACCGAGCTAAGGGCCAGGTGGGTTAACCCGCGAGCTGGCTTCCTCCACTCCTCCTAACTAAGGATGGAGCCTGGAGGCAGATGAGGCTGATGCTGTTACATGGGGGGAGGCACGCAGCAGAACGATTTTTTTATTTTTTTATTTTTTTTCCCCTTCCTATTGAGAGGTCCAAATTGGCAGTCTTGGCACTGGAAATGTCTCACTGTCTAACAAATGAAATGTCAGCATCTAGCAATGCTCGCCTGGTAATAAAACCTTATTTATTTATTTAATTTCTTTCTTTCAGTACTGTAAAATATTGAAATAGTTGTGGAAAATGGGAAGATCTTTCCTTCCCACTCAGGCAGGCGTCGATGGGTCTTTTCAAAGCAAAATTTCCTGTACGGGGAACCCTCTGGCTGCAGGGTTCAGATGGTCGGTGGTTGTCTGCCGCCAATTTGAAAAGGAATGGGAAGGTGTGATCTCACATCGGGCGAAGCAAAGGGAGTTGATCGAACCATGCTGAAGTGATTCAGAAAATGGATACTGAGAAGTGTCAGGGTTAGTGAGCTCGTGCGTGGTGATGACAGGGTGGGAAAGGGTCGGCTTTGACTGCGCTTGCTCTGGGTCTCCCCACAGGGTAGTGGGCTTGGGCACCTCATGCGAGATGGAGAGGTGAATGAAACCCGGCTGAGAAGACTTTGGAGGCTAAATTAAGATCTAATCCTTAAAGGAAAAAAAAAAAAGTCATTACTGGGTACAGTTTATAAATGACTGCTTTGCCACCACTTGTGAATGCTTTTGGAAATGGGACCCAGCTCTCTAGTGACTTGTTCATGGCCCTGAGTGTCCTTGGCTACCAACTCTCCTCTGTACTCAAACAGGGGCTGAATTCCTAAATAGTTTTAAGGATCTAGGTTGAAAATGTGTTGCCTTAAAAAAAAAAAGTCAGATGAAGTCCTCTGAAATTGCTTTTCGCTAACGAGCTTCCTGTGGCTGTGGAGGATGGTCATCTAATTGGTGGCAGATAATCTCTGGGAGAACGAGGACAGCCTAGATTCCAAGAATAGCATAGTTGTATGCAAATGCAAGGAACTGGCATCTTTCTTTTTTCCTTTAGCCTGAAAGAGCAAAGTTCATCAGACAACATGGCAGCTCCCAGCCCAGGAGCCCGGATCAGCTGGAAGCTGGAGAGGGGCCGGGGAGTGGGGACAGCAGCAGCAGAGCAGTGCCGCGGTCGGTGCTGCCAGCCCTGTGCTGCACGGGCAGGTCTTTAAACCGTGACCCTGACTGCACGCCCACTTCTCTGCAGCCCTCAGCATCAGCCCCGCTTTCACTGAGGCGCCGCACAACGCTGCTGTCTCTACGCTGTGCTCGGGCACCTCTGCATGAGGAGCTGGGTGTTCAAAGGCACAAAGCACTTTGGGCTGCTCGATCCCTCGACCTTGGCGACAGTTGCGTAGCCAGAGACTCTTGGGCCGTTTGCAAATACGAGATTATCGGCATATAATGATTTCCAGACCAGGGTGCTTCTGATTATTTCTAACCTCGGTCTTCCCATCTCTGTGTCTTTCTGCAGCGGCTCTGCTCATCTGATGATAATTTATCTGCACATGTTCACGGCTGCCCCAAAACCAAGCCTCAAAGTGTTGGAAGCTTCCCTGCACAGCACCAGGACGGGGTGTTTTGGGTGTTGTAGGGGCCTCACCGAGCCCCCTCCCCGCCCCCAGCC
>NW_009736051.1:90115-93588 GCF_000703405.1 Apaloderma vittatum | reverse complement strand
GGCCATGAAGGATAAATATAATTTTAGGCACCAGGCTGACTCTGGCAACACAGCTGTCTGGGGCACCAGCAGAAAGCTTCCTGCTCTCAGCCAAAGAGGGAACCGGCTCCGTGCCCAGTACCTCCCGCTTGGGAAAACCGACCTGCTGACACTCAGCTGAGCTTCAGGTCACCTTTACTCAGTCCTCGGAGACGTGACACAAAGTAGTTGAACCCCTTCCCCCCTCCCTCCAAGCTCCCATGGGGCGCTGGCACCCGCGCGCAGCACGCACAGAGAGGCAAACCAGCAGGGCCAGATGGCGACAGAGCAAAATTTTACAGACTTGCAGCTCCATCCCTCAAGCTCAGTGAGTTTGTCAGAAATGGTTAATCATATGGAGGAGGGGGGAAAATTTTTTTTGTGGGTTTGTTTTTTTTTAAATAATTTTTAATCGTGTGTCTCAAAGGGATTCCTGTAGCCTGTATGAAAAAAAAATAGAGAAAAAAATTGTTTGGAAGCTGTGTTTGCATTATTGCTGAAATTTGTACCAACTCGTGTATTTGCCAGCACTGTCTGTCTTATGAAATGTGATTTGAGGCCCTTCTGCCGTGCTGGTGAAGGGCCCAGCAGATGGAGCATCACCCGAGACACTCCTGTCTCCCCACTGATGTGCTGAACTGGATTTTGAAGAGACCGTCGTGGGTGTGGAGGCACCAGACCCTGGGTTTTGGTACAAAATTGCACGGAAAAATGTGCGGCAATTCCGCTGCAAAGAGTCTTTAAAGCTTATTAGATTCCCCCTGAGGAAAGGCAGCAAGAGTTAAAGGGGAAAGGCTGGGGATTAGTTTTTATACCATTTGCCGAGTGATTCAGGCTGTCGCTGTACAAAGAGCAGCTGAGCGGTACGGGAGCTGACAGACAACATTCATTGTGCTTTTAATCACTAACAATGAATTAAATTGTACATATTAAATGCCAATTATATAATAACCTGTAGTTACAGTGTCATACTTGTCACGGGAAGCAATACCCCTACTCGACTTAGCAGGTCTGTTTTGGAAAACATGGCAAGATCTGTGATCTTTCGAAGAAAAAGGATGTTATTTATAAATTAGAGGTTGAAGTCTCCCCCAGCGTCAGCCGGCAGCCTGCCAGGGATTTCGGGTGAGCTGTGCTGACTTACACCAGGTAAAGATGTGGCTTTTTTTAACACATACACCAAAAAAAAAAAAAAAGCAACCCCCAAGAAAACAGCTCTGGGGAGGGTGTGTGGTGTGCAGATGTTACCCCACTGGCTTTCACTGAAATCATGTCAGGGATGAGGCTGAGCTGATTCTTCTGCTTTTATTGCAGCTAAATGAAAATCAAGGTTTTTTAACTCACAATTAACCAACATTCTTTAAGAGCAAAAAAACATACATGAGACGCTTCCCTTTGGATGAATACTTCCATTTATTCCAACTGAAAAAGAAAACATTATTATTTTTTTTTAAATATACTTAAGTGTCGTTTTTTTTTCCCGTTTGTTTTTCTTTTTAAAGGAATAATAATTATCACATCGTCCTTTACAAACAACAAAAAAAAATAAATTCCTAGCGATAGTCTGTGGTATGGAGACATCCACCTTCAAGACTTTTTTTTCTGCATCTGCTGCTTCGAGCAGGCATCGGGGCATCTCCAGCCCTGCAGCTGGACCCTCCTCCCCGGGGTGCAGGGCAGGGGCACCCCAAAACACCGGCGGGATAAGGGTGAGCCCTCAAAGCTTGGATTTATCTCAACACCCTCAGGCGCTAATCCGCCGCTCGGGGTGCCAGGAGTCCCCCCCGTGCCAGCCCCCCAAGGGTTTAAAGCATACAGAGAGCAAACTCACATCCACCATAACACAGCACAGCGGAGCCCGGTTCACAGAACACTCTGCCTCGGTGGGGCTGCCCTGGCTCCGCAGGCACGGGCTGAGCCCCCTGGGCCACCCCCCGGCCACAAACGGCCTCGAGGGCATCTTGCCAGGGCAGGATCAGGCCCCCCGCAGCCTGGGAGCAGTTTGCAGGCGCTGTCGTACGTGTCAGGCAACAGGCAATACTGAGACTTCCACTTGGTAATGAACAGCAGTTAACATAACCCAGAAGACTAGAGCACCATAAGACAAGTCTATATTCAAAACAACGTCATGCTGACATCACACAATTGCACCATTTACACTTTTATTTACTCCAAGTAATAGTTCAGCGTTTAGTAACTTCAGCGTTCTCTACAGAGGTGTGAAATCCCTTCTCTGGCTTTGGTCATTTACAACATTGCAGACATTTGGTAGCTTTGTTCTTTCCTATGTAATAATTAAAAAAAAAAAAAAAAAAAAAAAAAGTCCTGTTTGTGGCTCTCAGGATTCTTATATCTGACTGATGGAGTGTACCTGAAAAATCACTGGCGTGAGCAGACTTCAAAATGTCACTGAGGCCTCTTCAAAATGTAATGAATCAGAAAATGCTCTCTTTATTTACTAGGATCAAAACAAAAGAACAGAAAAAAAAAGGGTTAAAATAACCCCCAACCCTCAAAACAAACTCTCCCTGCTCTACTTAAGAAATTTGATGATGAGAAATGAAAAGAGGGGGGTTCCAAAGTACTGTTTGGTTAGCTCTGGCCGAAAACAATCTGAATGTGCATGCATTTTCCCAGTGACTCCTAAGATATAGAAATTCCTCTGATATTACAAAATACAAAAATATTTTCTCCAAACTCTCATTTACATTGCATTTACAACAATCACGGAAATAACTTAGGCTCCTACATCGTCCGAGAGACAAATTCCCTACCGACATGGCTAATGGGAAACAAAACGGGTGACGGAAAGCAAAAGCTACCGGCAAACTGATGCTGAGAGTCAACAGTGGAAACCAAAATGTACGGACAAGGAGAACTCAAAAGGGTGGCAGTATCTAGGAGAAAGAGAAAAAACTACTGGGTAAGTATTATAGGCTAAAGTGAACTTTTTTTGTTTCTTTTCTCCAAAGTAAGATGTGCAAAATATATTCACCGTGCCCAGGATTACGACTATTTATAGAGGCCAGTCTACAACCTTCTTACAAATCCCTACTCTTCAGGTCTTTTTTGTTACAATAAAAGCGCTTACATGATCTAAACCAGTGCAAGTTTGTGAGTTAATTTACATTCTCCCCAAGGTGCCGGGCAAGGATGACATTAGGATATGATGCAGTTTTTGCTCTTCTGTCTTTTCCGGCTGTGCAACTGTCCCCTGGCACTCAGCGTGGAAGACTTGGGCATGCTGTACGAGCCGTACTTGTGCAGGAGCTCCTCGCTGGTCACGTACCGCAGGCGGGCGGGCTGGGGAATCGGCTCGCCGAGGAAATAGCCCTCGTTGTCAGACTCCGAAGAGGAGGAGCACGTCGAGCACCAGTCGTATTCGGCAAAGTAGGGCCCCCACCTCTCACCCAAGTGGTTCTGCAAGGCGAGATCCGACACTGTCCGGGGACAGT
>NW_009736051.1:89703-90059 GCF_000703405.1 Apaloderma vittatum | reverse complement strand
GCCCTGCTCCATCTCTCTGCAGCTCCTCTGGTGCATGAACTGGTCATAGTCTTCCCTGGCTCGCAGCGACGGTCTCTCCTTCAGGCGGTAACACTGCTCGCTGGCCAGGTGCAGGGCGTTATCCGACCGGGAGCGGCGAGACCGCCGGGGCCGGTGCGGGCGGTAATGCCGGTCGTCATCGCGCAGGTCATTTCGCCGGCGCGTACGTTCACTCATGGGGGCGTGTCTCGAGACCTCCGGAGCCCCCAGCTTGCCCCCAGGCACCCCGCTGCCATAGTCGAAGCTCTGGTGCATCCTCTGGTGCGACGGCCGCTCTCGGTACCCGAGGGGGCTGGGCAGGGCGTGGAGGTTTCGAG
>NW_009736051.1:79033-89672 GCF_000703405.1 Apaloderma vittatum | reverse complement strand
TACTGCTGCACCGACAGCAGGCTGCGCACCGACTCGGCGCTTCGGAACTGCACGGAGGAGTTAAGGGTCCCCATGTTGCTCATCTTCTCCGAGACGTTCATGCCCGAGTCTTTGCTCAGGTCAGGCATCGAGAACCTGGAGAGATGCTCCTGGCGCTTGGCTCCGCCATCCGCTGAGAGGCCTTTGCAGAAAAAGAGAAGGGAAAAAAAAGACAGTTAAAAAGAAGAATTATCTGTCAGGAGAGATGCTGGGTTTGGACTGAGAATTTTGCTTTAGATGCTGTCCTGAAGAGCCCTTTAAGAGAATGATTTATTTTATTTTATTCTTTTTTAAAGAGCAGGCAGTTCCTCCTTTGGGGACATCACACCAATTCAAGGTGTCTTCAGTTGGACTCCAAGTTGCTTTTCACGACTTCCTTCCCCATATGTCTACGCTGTCTGTGACTTGATAGGAATAACTAGTGATGCCAGTGAGAAATTATGCGTCAGAGGTAACCTGAGGCCTCCTGCTTGCTGAGATAACTAGGGTGCCATGATCCCGCACCCACACCTTGTGCGACGATGACATGTTTTGAAGGACTGAACAAATTCAAGGGCAGCTGAAAACGGGGCCACTGTCTAATTCAGGCTCCTTACCACGCTGCACCACACAGGTCCCCTCAACGACACCCGGCGGGGGGACCGAAAGCACAGCCTTGGCCATGTGCCTGCAGTCAGGTCTCCCACGACATGTGGGAACACCCGAGCCCCAGAGGCTCTGCTGGAGCTCCCCGTAAGCAGCGGCACAGCAGAAGGGCCAGGCTATGCCTGCACATATCCAGGTTGCTGCACACGGGCAGGAGCATCACCTTTACGGGCTGCCCTGCTCGGGAAGGGGCCCCACTGGGTCTCTCCCACATGCCAGCCAGCCCTGAGCTCCCGCAAGGTGCTTTCCTCCAGCCCAGCAAGGCTTCAGCCGGCAGCAGAGAAGTGGGGTGCCTGCTCAGCACCTGCCCATCAACAAGAAACTCAACGCACCCCACGCTGTCCCAGTCCTTGGCCTATTTTCTGGGTGTTTTCTATTTTCTGACTGTCTCCACGTTGGCTTGACAACTGGCAGCAGTCAGCACTTGCACTGCAAGCTCAGGACAACATGTTTCACAAGCTATTTCAAAGGAAATCCATTTTATCCCAAATGAAATGCAGAGTGTTTGCTTTGGCGCACTCCTTCCCTCCCCTCTCCGACAACCTCCCCGTGCAGACCAAACGCAGAGAGCTCTGCACCATCAGCAGGATTTTCCACATGACGCACAGCCCTTATGCAATCGCCGAGAATTTACGACTTTGTAAATTAATTTAAAAAAAAAAACACCAACAACCCAGCCCACAACTCAAGAATAAACTTCTTCCTCCCTTTACAAAAGCCGCTTGCATTTCATCGAGAGCTCAGCTCCTTCGGCATCAGCCACTGCCTGCCAAACCTGAACAAGGGCTGCTGTCACTATCCCCACTTCAGGGGTTCTTTGCACTCAGCCTTAAAAAGATCAACATAGCCTGCAAAGATGGACAAGGTTTTCCAAATCGCCCCCTCGGTGGCACCCGGGAAAGCTTTTGCACTCGAGCACAAGCCGCCGCTGGGTCTTGCACCGTTTGGCTTTGCCCCCCGAGTCCCAGCCGCCGCAGCCATTTCTCTCTGTTCTTTTGCTTTTCTGCTGTTAATGGGGACGTTTCTGGAGTTCATGGTTACTGAGGAAGGTAAATGAAGGCGACTCCTGAACGCCATAGGAAAAGTGAGAGGCTAGGTTAAAAAAAAAAAACTTAAAAACATGCTTTTTTTCAAAAGGGACACATTTTTCAAGCCAGCTTCATGTCTGATCTCGAGTGAGCTAAACCAACCCTGCCCACTGCCCTTTGGAAACAGTCCCACACGGGTTCCCATCCCTTCTGAGGATCTGCCCGCCCGCGCTCCCCGCTCCCGTCTCGGAGTAAGCGATTGCTGACAGGCAGCACCTTCCTGCTGGAGCCATGATTTTCTGCCTTTGACGCCAGTGATGCCATTTGTCACGTCAGGCACTGCTCCCCATGTCCCTCCTGTGCCACCATGGAGGACCTGAGCAGCCTCCCGGGAAGGAAAGACAGCTCGGTAACACGCGCAGAGACCTCCCCAAATGCCAGAGTAACAGCGGGATTGCCGGCGGAGCTGATCCGAACGTGAATCACGGCTGCTGACAGACACACGTGGCCTTAAACAGATCTGCCAGACAATAGCTGACACCGAAGAAAATGAGCCCTCGGTGACATTTATGCAACCCTTTGTTAAGAGAACCCACACAGCTCCACAGGAAGAACGAGCAACGGCAGCACTCGTGCAGAAGCACAGCTCCACACGCCGCAGGACGCTTCTGCAGTGTCAGCAAAGTGATTTTGGCAGCACTGTTAGGAAGGGGCCGACCTCATCACGCTTCACAGGGGCACGGGGCTGAGCGGGTGCTCTGCTCCCAGCGCACAGCCAGCCCCATCCGATGGTACCCGCGGCTCCCCCGCTGCAGCCTTCTCTTTCCTCTGGTCCTGTATCCAGTGAGAATAAAAACAAAGGTCTGGGGAGAGACTTCTGGAAAGGCAGAACCAGAGCTTCACAGGTTTAGTTTGTGCAGAGTGAGGGTCTCCAGCCCTTTGTATGCAGTTCCAGCAGACACCGTGACTGCTTTTGTCCTTTCCCTCTCAACGTGCTGGTCAGCACATGGGGCAGCAATTTCAGACGAGGAGCCTGCGACACACGCACAGCTTGTGCTCCAAGCACAAGGTTTAATCAGCGGTTATTAGGTCCCGGGGATGTTTCTGGCTGCTCATCCAGACAGCCTGATTATAATTAAGCAAGCACATTTTAAGATCTTGAATTGCTGGGAAAATGTCGATTGCAAGAGGAATCCAGCACAGAGCACGTGTACCAGTGCCAGCACACGGAGCTCTGGGCACGATGGAGCCTGTGCTTGGGAAGCTGCAGAAAAGCCACCCCGAGATCCAGCAGCTTCGTTTCTCCACACGACAGAGTGGGAAACGCTCCATGCTGAGGACCAAATGCATCTTCCCAGGCAGATCTGGCAGGATGCACAAGCACAAGTCTTTTTGTGAGAGCCACACTAGCAAGTGACCCAGCAAGCAGCACAGCCAGGGGCCAGGGAAACCTTGTTTTATCTGCTCACAGTGGCAGCAAAGGATTTCTTCTGCTCACTCAGGAGCAGAGTCGTGCTTTCACAGCATCACTGAAGGTACCGATTGCTCTGCATGTCTCTTACAAGTTCCCAGAGCAGGTACCAGGCTGAGGATGCAACTTCTAATCCATGCGAAACACAAAGGTGCCTCCAGGCGTAACTTAAATTCACGTCAAGCATCACAAGCAGGATTTAGGCCCACATTAGTCTTTCAAAACTCCCTAAATGATCCTGCCTCTCTCTGCAGAGCTGCAAAGCATAGCAGGAGCAAGCCAGGAGCACTCCGGTCTGACCGCAGCGAGTTCAGGGGACAGCAGTAACCACTCGTCTAAAACATTTCTTCAGAAAATATAACCTTGGAAGAAAGTTTGAAAGAGCAGGGGTTGTTTAGTCTAGAGAAGAGAAGGCTTAAGGGGATATAGTAACAACCTTCAAACGTGGGGAAAAAAAAAATGCTTGCAAAGAGGAGAGGAATACATTATTCTCCAGGTCTGCTGAACTCCTGCAAGGAAAAATTCAGCTTGGAGAAGAAGAAAATTCTTCCTGTGCAAGCACAGCAGAGGATGGCTGGGGCAGGCCTCAGCACCAGAGGGTTTTCCCCAGCACCCAAAGGCAGCAGATGCCTGGGCACAGGCAGAGCAGCTCCGGGTCCCTGGCACTGCACTGCCCTGGACCCCTGCAAGGTGGCACCGACCCTCCACTCCTGCGGTCACTTGCCATCGGAGCTACACCAGTGTGTTGAGGCCCAAACTTCTTGAATTACCAGTATTTATTTACAGCCACTGCAGCTCCCTCTTAATGAAGTGTTTCATCTGGGAACACAGCTAATAACCCGAGCGAGCCCTAACCTGGAAGAAATAGCGTGCGAGGGGAGATCTCACCATGCAGCAGCAATTTTTTTCTAACAAAGAAACTGGAGAATCTGTTTCTCGAGGCTGACCCGGGGGAGCGGGAGCCCCGCTCTGGCCCATGGCACGGGATGGTTGTTACCACATCACCGAGCCCTTCCCACGGGTGCAAATCCAGCGGGCAGAGGTGTGATGTGCTGACCCCACCACAGCCCTTCCCACGGGTGCAAACCCAGCGGGTAGAGGTGTGATGTGCTGACCCCACCACACTTTCCTTCAGCAAAACGATGCTCTGAGACACCTCGGGCACCCGTCAGCAGCTGCCCCAGAGGCTCTTGCACTGCAAGAGGAGAGGTGGCAGCCGGGGCCACCAGCATGGTCCAGCAGCTGTCCCACGGCCAGATCGGAGCCAGCACCACCATGCACGTGGACCCAGCAGGTTTTTTTGCTGCCGTTCTCCACTGCGTGGGGCTGCCAGGCTCAATGTTTCACCCCGGAGCCATGGAAACACACGCCTTTCGGATGAGCATAAGTGAAAGCTGTAGCTCGTCTGCTGGTGTTCGGTGTGAAACTCAAAGTGGCTACAGCACCCAGAAAACAAAGCAGGTTTCTGGTTAACGCTGAGGTTTGCTACGAACACGCTGTACAATCCCTTCTGAAGTCCTTCCCCACCCTTATTAAGAATGGTGTTTATCCCATAAAACGCTGCCAAGGGAAATAACACCCAACTAAGCGAAGCGACAGCACAGAGATGTTCCTCATGACCATCACTTCTGCTTTGTTGTGGTGAGGTTGTACTCACCGGCGCTTAAATCTCACCGTCTGCTTCACTAAACCAGGGCTGCAAGTTGTGTTAATTATCAAACTCGGTAAACGACAGCGGA
The DNA here is from genome assembly GCF_000703405.1 of Apaloderma vittatum. Lineage (NCBI taxonomy): Eukaryota > Metazoa > Chordata > Aves > Trogoniformes > Trogonidae > Apaloderma > Apaloderma vittatum. The sequence continues at coordinate 84,750 of NW_009736051.1, read as the reverse complement.
GGGGCTGCGCAGAGCGTGTACACTGGGAATGAAGACTCCTGTGAGGGGAAGGAGCTCCCACCCCGTTATATTGAACTCCCTGCGAAGCTGGGCTGGCATGGGGTTGCAGCCGGCATCACGGCGGAGATACCATCGTCTGCTTCACCCCAGCGTGGGAACGCAGGACGCCCTGACTTCAGATATTGCAAGCGAGCAGAGCTATGCTGACGCTGGCTTCTTGCCGCTACATTTATCAGAGAGCACACACACACATGTGTAAAGCAGTGCTCACCACCCGAGACCCACATATGCACCAAAACCCTGCGCCCAGCCCAGCAAGCCAGCGCTTAAGCGCAGCTCTAGAGGCACAGGAGAGCATCTCTCCTGTCCAGCCCCCCCAGATCAGAGCCTTCACTCTGCCACAAGAGCCTGCAGGCACATCCTCACCCCTGAAACAGGGTTTATTTCAAGTTCAACCCTAAGAACTAAAAAAGAACTTAAGGAGAAACAGTCTGCCTGGGGCTTTGTTTATAGCTCAGCCTTGTCTCACTTCTGAGTGACCCCGGGGTGTGCAGAAATAAAGCAGAACCCTTATGTAAGTGGAAATTGTGGAAAGTAAACAATTTGGGCAAAAGCAGAGCGCTCCGCCAAGCGGGTCACGGCGCTGACAGCCTCCCACAGTGTGCCCCTGCGTGCCGTCCCAGGGTGTCGGGGAGGATCTCCCACCCGATCAGCCCCTCTGTTCGGCTCGCTGAAAGAAGTCCCTACCCGGGGCCAGCCTGGGAAAGGGGCTGGATTTTAACCTAGAAGCAACCCCGTAACCCTCCTCGTTGGCATGACCAGCTCTTACCCTCTCCACAGACAAGACAGGATCACCTTGACCCTTTGAGATGGAAAACCTCTATCTTCACATGCTGGGTTTCAAAGTGACCCAGCTTGCATTGGGCAATGTTAGACTTGGGTCTCAAATTTGGAAGAAATCCCCCAGGGATCCCACCTTCCAATCAAAAGCAGATTTGTGCTGCTTGTATCTAGGGGAAAGAGGATGGTAGGAGTGTGCTGGAGAGCCAGGAGCCTCCTTTTTCTCAGAAAAAGTGAGGAACAGCCAATGCATCACTTTTTGGCTTGTGTAACTCAACTGAAGCATCAGCGCAGCTGTCCCTCTCCAGCCCAGGGGATGCAGTGCCACTGAGGACATGGGGATGGGGGCCAGCCCCAGACCCCTCTCTGCCACCCCTGAGGCTGCTCAGGAGCTGCTCCCAAGCCTCAGAGCAGGAGAGACTGGGCCATCGAATGCTTCTCTGGAAAATATAACCTTGGCCCTGGGAAAGAGGGCTTTTCCTCTCCCCTCCCACTCCTCTTCGGCTCCTCCCCAGGCAGAGGAAGAAGAGGGGACTGGAGACAGAGGATGCTGCCAGGTTGCTCTGCAGCTCAGATGCAAAGGGATGAGCACTGACCTGTATGCACATTCATACAGGTTTTTCCTCTCTGCTTTCTGGCTGTATCGCAGTTGTTGCTTAGTCCTGGAAAACCAAGCTACCCGGGGCCTCTGGGTATCTCACAACATAGATGCCATACAGGAGAAATCACATCCCACCCTGTAAAGACACCACTTTAACACCTTTTTTTCCTGGACTTATGCCTGTGACAGATGAGGCTGTTACTGTCACCCAAACTCACTCCCAAGGAATACTTAAAAACTATTTCTCCTTTGGCACACGACAGCGTCGCCATTCAACACGACTTCTACCTCCAAAGCCCTCCTGCTCTCCCCAAGCTGCACACAAAGAGACAGTTCCCAGGGAATAACATTTAACCTGCAGGTACTTCCATAAGTGGGCTATTTGATCAGCTAGAATTTTGTGGAAATGACTGCTCAGAATCAGCAGAGATGAGCTCCCGATTTCTAATTCAGCTGCTAGGCACATACAGCACCTGCAAAACCTCTTTAACGGGCACTTGCAAGCACAAGCAGAGCAAGGCAGAGCACAAGCACTGGGAGAAGTGCTGTGATGGACTGAGTATCTTCTGGGAAGTAGTGATTAACCTCTGGTAGGATCAGGCTCCTCCTCATGAGAAAAGCTTCCTGGACAAACTCCATCTTAGCGTTGTCCTGATTACAGGGTAAATACTGCTACAGCATCCACTGTTTTGTATTGTTGCTAATGTCATAAAAAGAAGAAGGGGAAAAAAAAAAAGGCAAAAGCGGCCAAAGGAAATAAAATGCAGGAGATAACACAAAATCAGCAAAAATGAGCTCTCTTTTGGAAAATGTGCTGGAAAGTATTTTTTGCTCCTTACCTCTCCATCTAATGCCCATGTTGGGCAGGAGGAAGATTCAGCCCCCAAGAAGCTGTAGCAGCTCAGAACATCAGTCTATCACAGCCTTCAGTCGATGGCAGAAAAGGGATTTTTCCAAACTGAAGCATGGAAGGAAAGGAGAGATGCCCTCCACCAGCAGGAAACTCTACCCTTTGCCAGTGGACGCGTTTAAATCACATCAGCATTTGTAGTAACTGCACAAGCACAAATCAGAGGACAGCAGAGACACTCCCATCTCACTCCAAGAGAGCACGAGAGGGTCACAGACACCTCTTCATCTCAGGTGTCTGCTGGTTCGCCACCACCCACGTGAGAGAGCAGAGCACAATCGAGCACTTCAAGGGCAAGTGGCCCTTATTAACATGGTGTCACGTCTCTTTACTGACCCGTAAGGAATTGGCTATAAGGCAATTAAGTAGACGCTGCTTGGTAAGGTGAAAGCCTGGGGTCTTGGGGTCACTCAGATCTTGACCCACCCAATAGGTGACATGCAGTCCGGCGCTGGGTATGTCACAAATATCACAGGAACAGCATCTGCTCACAGGAGGCAGCTTTCCGGCCAGAGGACAGGGACTACTGCTGCACACCCTGTGAGTTATCTGCTTTTACTGACATCTCCAGCTAATTAGTAGTTAGTCATAATAGAAACATCACAGCAAAATCTGCTGCCAGGGAGGGATCAGCTTTTAACATGTGCTCTGCAGGTCAGGGACTGTTTGCCCTGCAGCTCCCTATTAAAAAAAAAAAAAAGGAACGTTTCCAGCAATGCCATAAAACGTTAGACGGTTGCGGTGTTAATTATTCCGCTTTATAAGGTGGAGCAACTGTGCAGCATCAGTAGCTCAAAGGGACCTCGGGTGCGGATGGATGCCCTGGAGTTTCTCGCAAAGCAGAGCTGGAGCCCTGGGCTGTGCTGGGGGGAGCTTTGCAGAGGTGATGAGCGCGGGGATGAGGAAAGCCAGGCAGTGGCGTGCTGCACCCAAAAATCTGCTCTCCCACAAACCTCGGCCTGGTCACTCAATCTCCCTGTCCTCAATATGCTGCCAATTGGTAATTGTGTCCTCCATAACTGCACACACAGCCCTGTTGCTCCTCCAATGGCCCCCAGCTCGAGCTAAGGCAGGTCCCAGAGCAAGGCAAATTATTAGAATCTTACACATTAATAAAAACGTTATCACTTCACTCTGCAGAGGAACTGCTTAAGTTCATTGCAAGCCCCATCGTGCTGAGCATCTGCTCCAGAAAATAGGAAAGAAATGAGTCGTTAAGGCAGGCACTGAGCTAAGAAAATTCATACTTAGGCTATGTATGGAAGACGGATGACTTTGGAAAGTTGCCCTCCCAGTACTGCAAAAAAGGGGCTCTAAAATGAAAAACAGAATGATTTTTCACTCCAACATGAAGGCCTTGCCACATTTCCCATCTCCTGACCTGTATCCCCAATAACTTGTTTTACTTCAGCTCCAAAGCATGCAACAACCCCTCCAAAACTCAGGGATTGCTCATCCGAGCTTGGTGTTGCTCAAGACTTCTTTGTACTGGTGGGGTTTACACAACATGAGTTTTCAGGAACAAAGAAGCTTTGGAAATGTGAAGCTTTGCTTAAGAAAACCTTGTTTCAAGGAGCAATTTCCAACCCCCTCACCATTTCACATCTATTTTTCCTCGGTGTATATCTAAGGCTGTTCGAGCAAAAAAACTCTCGAGCTCATCAGCTTCACCTCTGCCCCCTGCTTTACCACCTGCCGGTTCGGGAGATCCTTTCACATCTTCGCACAGGGCTGGCAACTTCCCTAAACAACCACACCGAAACCCAGCAGCGGGGCAAGGAGGACTGGGAGCAGCAGAGCAAACCTGTCCGTCCAGGCAGGGCAGAGCACACAGCTCGGCTTCAGCAGTGCTCAGCTCTCCATCCCCATCGCCCGGTGCCAGCATCCCACAGGGGGCCCTCGGCATCAGGTACCCAACACCGCGTGAGCTGCTCGCTGCCTGTGACAGCAAGACAGAAGGACTCTGTTTTGTAAGGGGCAGGACCTGCCCGAATCCAACCAATGCTTGGATGGAAAAGAGAAAAGCTGGTGGAGCAGGAAAAAAAAAACAACCAACAAACAAGGCAGTATCTCTGGCGAGCAAACCACGCTCCGTATTTTCTTCTCTGAGAAGTTTTTTGCTGAGGGACTTGAAAGCAAGAGATGGCTGTGCCAGACGAGCACAGCCACCTGACAACACAAACGATGACAAGAGGGAGCAGGACCGTGTGTGCCGGGGGCTGAGCCTCCCCAGCGTGGAGCTGCGGGCCAGAGCCCCGCCGCAGGCACGTCCCTGCACGCACACCCATCCCCGCAGCCACAGAGTGAAACCCAAACACGTTCTTGGGCTGAGAGGGCTGAGAAATGTATATCCTGGGACGCGCACATGAGAAGCATCTTGCCTGACTTTTCCCTGCAGTTTCTACTGGGGAAGAGGAAAGAAAGAGCTGTGCACAGAGAGGGAGGGCTTTCTTTTAACTAGGCTTGAGGACTGCATAATATGAAAAAGAGGTTATAAATGAACTTATTTCAAAGCATTTAAAAATATTTTTAGCCCCCAAGGGCAGCTGACAGCAGTCCTTCAAGCACTGAAGGCTGGAATCTGCCTCTGTGTTAGCAGCCGGCCTTGATTTTTTCCCCCCTCTTCACAAAAGGGAGGATTAAGGAGCTTGAAAACATTTGTTCTGAGCTAGGCGGAGAGGCCAGCCGCCTATAAAGCCCTGCATTTGGTAAACAAGCAAGCAGGGTGAGAGGGGGCTGCCAGGCAAGCCCGTGGCACGGAGCAGTGGTCCCCAAGCTGCCGGTCACCTCTGTAGCAGGAAGGCACAGGGGACCCCATTGCACGGCGGAGGTCCCTCGGGGTGACAGGAGCAGGGGTGTGGTACCTGTTGCGTTGGAGAGCGCGAGGGACTCCATGGAGCCACGGGGAGTCTGCTCAGTGGGCGTCAGGTCCTCCGAGAACTTAAGGGCGTTGATGGGGTGCCGGGTACGGCACTGCGGCGTGGACATGCCGCCTTCCTCTTCATCTTCGTACTTGGGGACTTTGAGGTTTCCTCTGGTCTCGGGGAAGCTCTGGTTGGACATGTCGCTGTAGCTCTCCTGCGAGCGAAGCCTCCCCGAGTAGTAGTCCTCTCTGCAGTCCTGGATGAAGCTGCCGCTGTGGCTCTTCATGGCCAGCGAGGAGCTCCTCTTGGGGTTGCTGAAATGTTTTGCCCATAAATCCTGCTGCGAGCCCGGGACCTGGCTGGGGTTATACGAGGTCCTTATGTTGCACTGGCTGAGAAGCTGCAGAGGGCTTTGGGACTGACTTTGCTCCATTTTGTTCCCGTAGTGATAGAGCTCGTCCCGACTCCTCCACAAGTGATCCCTGTTGAGGCTCCGCGGCTG
>NW_009736051.1:76692-79002 GCF_000703405.1 Apaloderma vittatum | reverse complement strand
GGGTCCACGTCGGTGGAGAGGCGGTTGGAGGTGACCTGCAGCTGGTTGCAGGGGCTGCGGGCCCCCTCCTCGCTTTTCCCCTTATTCTTGCCGATCTTGGCGCTGCGCCGCGACTCCTTGGCTCGCGCGCTCTGGAAAGCCGAGTCGGAGGAGTCAGAGCCGTTGGGGTCGTCGCCGACGCTGCAGGCCCTGGAGCAGAAGATCTGCCCTTGCTTGGGCAGGAAGGGCCGTCCCAGCAGGGACTTCTTGCACTGCGCGCAGCAGAAGCAGGTCTCGGTGGCGTGCCAGTGCTGCCCATCATACGTCATCTGGCCCTGGTCGATACCTTGAGGGGGAAGATGCGCAGCGTCAGAGCCAGCCCGCGAACATCACCTCACACTGCACGTAACACACACGTCTCTTACGAGCAACACGCACCTGGAAGCCCTTCAGCAGGGTTTCTCCGACACATTAAGTTAAGCCCATTTCTAACTCCTTGCAGGCTGCAGAGTTACTCAATGTCAGGAAAGGCGGCAGAACTGAGCCTCAAGCTATTTTGTACTAAACGAGGATATTTCCGATCATAAAGCAAAGGAATGCAAGAAGTTCTCCAGAATGTCCTTGAAGTCAAAGCAATAATATGCTGCCTATTTAAAAAAACTAAAAAGCCTCCAGCTGAACCATAATGAGGAATTTGTGCTCTTGTAACAGAGCAGATGACATCGCGGTCCCATGCTGCCACTGCAGCCCCATTCTACCTTTATTTTGGCTTCTGGGGCCTCTTCTCCAAAAGGGAGCAGAAGGAGCCAGCCCCAGGGATCTGAGAGTACCCCCCTGCCTTGCACCCAGCCACACTGCCCAGGTTAAGTGAAGGAACGGATGCAGAGAGTCTGTGCCCTGCCAGCCAGACCCCGGCGAGCACACGCCTGCTGCGTGCACATCGCTCTCGGTCAGAGCTGTGAGCAAAGCTCCCCAGGCTTCAGCTCTAACCTTTATTCACCTGTTTAAGCTGCTGTTCATGGCAGAAGCCCCCATTACCTGAGAAACTGCTCGGCCTGGCAGGGAGCAGCACTGCACGTGTGCAGGGCACGTGCTTGCACACCCGCTGCGGCCGCACGCTGCCGGGTAATTTATGAATGAACAGTAAGTTAATGGTCTGTTTTATTCCAAGCTAAATTTGCTTTAGCGTAATTGTATTTTTTTTTTTTCTTCCCTTATAACGAGCACAATGTTTTTGTATATATAGACTGGAGTGCTACACTTGGGGACAAGACAGAGGTAAGACAGAGGGTGAGATTTTATCAGGGTCTTTTCCAATGCCCTGAAGGCATCTTGCAGGGGAAGAGCACAGCCTCCTTACCCCCTGCCTCGGCTACCCAGCCGAAGCCCTCCAGCATACGCTTCTCTCTGATTTATGTGGCTCTTGCACACAATGCTCAGTAACACTACGAGCAACTTGCAGCAAAATGGCTGCAGCCCCTCCTTTGCTAGAAACGTGCAGATATGCCCCAAAGCAGGCGCTCTGCCCCTAAAGCCTGACAGTTGGCAGGCTCAGGACGGATGGACAGAGGGGAGGACAGCAGATGGGGGAAGCATGAGAGAAGGGAGCATGCAAGAAGCATTAACAGCTGCTTCTTCACCGTTCCGCAGCTGAGCTTTCGGGATGTGCTGCAGGTCACAGCAAACACGTCCTCCCCATGCTTTGCTGAAGCCGTGAGCTTTGCCACCTTTTGCCATCTGGCTGCTGGTTTTTTTGTGTTTTCCTCGTAGCCTATGGAATATTTGAACACGTGAACTCACCTCCACGGACAAAGAAAGGGCTGCCCGCCCGCCTGTGAGCAAATGCTCAGCCAAGTGGCAAACGGGATCGGGGAGAGCTGTGAGGCAGCCTTCCAGTCCCCCGAGTACCAGGGGACAGCCAGCCCCCAGAATCACTGGGCAGAATCACTGTTCTAGAAATGGAGATTGATTACTTTCTGTCTGAGAACGTCTACCTGCAGGTTGATCAGAAAAGGCAAACAGACACCATAATGGTGCCTAAGGAACAAATATCTTTCCTGTCAGTAGCCGAATCCTTTGGCAACCTCGGCTGGGAAAAATCTGAGAATCAAAGAGCCAGGCTGTTTAGAGGAAAATGAGATTTAAAGGAAAAAGAAAAAAAAAAAGCATGCATTCTATTAGGCCAGAGAGAGCTTTCACTAGTTGGAATAGCTCTCTGACAGTCCTCCCTTCTCCGACCACACAAAGAGATAAGCAGTGGTTTAATCACACAAATTACTGTGCTGGCTCCTGGGCAGGATGCAAGAGGTTCAGGAGTCCCTTTGGATGCTG
>NW_009736051.1:66466-76661 GCF_000703405.1 Apaloderma vittatum | reverse complement strand
GGTTGCGGCCGCCCCCAGCCACAGGCAGCCCTGTCCGCAGCCCCAAGTTATGTCAAAGACTTAATGCAACCCTTCGTGTTGCCAGAAATAACCTTCCAAGCAGAGTTCTGCCCTATCACCCTCCCGCCCCGGGGCCGAGGGCAGGGGCACGTACCGATGTGCTGGGCGCAGGTGTCGCAGTACTCGGCGTAGAGGGACTCGAAGCAGCTGCAGCAGTAGGGTCTGCCGTCCTTCATGATGTACCTCTGCCCCCCCAGCACCGTCTCGCATTCAAAGCAGCAGAAGTGCTTCATGTGCCAGTGCCGCCCTTCGGCCTCGGTGCATTCGTCGGCAAAAATGATCTGTGAGGGCGGGGAAAAACACAAGTGGGGAGCAGAGTCAGTCAGAGAAGGGACCTGGGCACCAACCTTTGCGTCTCCTGCCCATGCATGGCAGCTGTGCTTCAAATTTTACAGCCTCCAACTTCCAAATTTTACAGCTAACCCCTCTGTCCTGCATGGGAAACTCCCATGCTTTGGCTTGTGGCACACAGGCACCCATCACTTCTTAAGGAAATCTATTAAAATGCAAATACCTCAGGACCAGGTTAGCACATGGACCACAAAGCGTTAAGGCAGAGCTCGCAGTACCGTGCTCGTAAGCCCATCCATCAGCAGGAGGGGTCGATCAGGGTAATAAACACACTTATATACAACCTATCGATCTGCTGGACTTCTGCAGAACAGAGCAGCCACTTACTCAAACACATTTACCCGTTGCTGAAACAGGGACCTGAGTACAAAGGAGGAGTGAAAACACAAGAAGAAACGGCAGCTCTCCGGAGCGGAGAGAAGACAGAGCTACCTGGCTCCTCATCGTCACCTCTGCCTCAGCCCGTGTGCTTATAAAGGGGACAGCAGTGGGGAAACTGAGGCATGGAGCACTGTTACGAGTGGGTTGGTGAAACAGCCACCTGAAATGGTTCAAGCAGACGCTTTCTTGCTGTCTCTACTTCCCATCCCCAACCCACCTCCACTCCCACAGCCAAGCTGCAGGATCCTCATGCAGCTCTGTTCCCCGGCTCTCTGAGCTGGCACAGGTCACACCAAAAGCTTTTCCCCTGCAGCTCCCCTTACCCCTGAGTTACTCTTTCTCACAATTAGTGCCGGGTGTTTTGGAGAAGAAGTGCGTGTTAAAGAAGGAGCTGAATGAAAGACTTATACGAGAGTTTGCAAGGATAAAAAGTACATGAAAAAAATTACCCAGCCTAAGCCAAAGGAAATAGGGCCAGTTGAATGGTTAGGAGTTGTTTTTTTACTGGTAACATTACAAATTTAATTGGATACATACGTCAATGTTCTTTATATTTGAAGTGCATAGAGCTTTGGGTATTTGCTATTACACGCTTGCATAGATGGTATTTTACAGTACATACGGTTTTCCACACTATGGTTTTCATAACTTTAAAAGCCAGAACAATTTCCTTCACCGGCCTTTTAAACAGAGATTGACACTTGAGAAACGCTCAGAGGCGACTCTGTACAGTTTTCTGTATTTGTTTTGTATTCCATTTGTTCAGCTTCCTACAGCCTGTTAATCGACTCTCTTAAGGGCTATTTCAGTTCGATGTGTATTCAGATGCTGCCCTCTTGTAGGAAAAACAGCACGCAACCTACCACAGGAGTTCTGGGGCAACAGAGAAGGGAGAATCACCACATGCAGCTGGGCTAAAATCACACAGCGCAGAGGCTGTGCTGTTACTGCAAATGCTCATGGAAAGCCTCCCTGGCTCCCTGTGTGTAGACGAGGACCTAGCTCAGAACAGTCCTAGGCAGGATGCAACTAAAAATCCCCAAGATGCTCACCCAAAACCCTGGGAAAAGCTTGCTTGAACGCTTGGCAAAGCCAAACCATCGCAATTTCGTGCGCACTCCTCTGTGCAGAGCCTCATGCTAACGCACCCACCGCTCCCAGGAGACAGAGGGGAAATCCTCTCCAACTGGCAAGAAGAACCCTCCCATGCCAATCCCACAGACAGCATCCGTGGCAGGATATATCTTTTAAGTGGACAGAAGCCAGAGTGAGCCAGCTCTTACCTCGTCGCACGCAGCGCAGCGAGGCTTGAGGCACTCGGCGTGGTGCCTGCCGCAGTAGATCTTCCCATCCTGGTAGAAGTAGATCAGGTCGACCAGCAGCTCGTTGCAGACGCTGCAGATGAAGCAGGGAGGGTGCCAGCAAACGCCGTGCCCTGCTCGCGAGGCGAAGACGGCCATGTCCCCGCCGCTGATCTGGCCGCCGCACTGTCAGAAAAGCCGGTGTTTAATGGGGGGGGCCGACGAGCCTGCTGATACCCATCGCCCACCAGCTGCTTCCACAGCCGCAGCAGACAAAGGTGCTAATTCACAGCTCCCTTCCGGTATCTCTTAATCTCCTTCCATCCCCATTTTGTGGCTACGATATCAACATATTCCCCCCTGCGCGAGGCCAGGAGTTGGCATGACCTCAACTTCGGCAATTAAAAAGCTGCCCCACTCATGCCAGTCCATCAGGCGCTACCCACCTGCTCACAGATGGCTCCTGTCATGGTTACAGGGAACGGCCGGACATTGCCTCTTCCTAAATTTTCCCTCTTCCTCTGATTGCTGAAGAGTTTGAGCTCCCTCTTCTCCTCTTCATCCAACGAATTGCAATAGCGGACCTAAAAAACACAAGCGATGCTCGGTGTTAGGGATGTCCCTGGCTCACTGGCCAGCAAGCCACAGTCCCTTGGGCTCCACAAACCTCTGCACGGGGTTTACACAAACCAACTCCATCCCGGGCTTTGGGGCAGCTGGAGAAACACCGCTGTCAGGGCTTCAGCCAGCCCTGGGTTTGGACCCAACTCCAAGAGGGAGAGATGAGAAGAAAGGGCAGAAGGAAGGTTGCTCTTCAGGTGGTCGGTTTGTAGGAAAGTCTTAAAAGTTGGATCTCTGAATCCCACCCAGCCATCAAACCAACGGTCTTCCTGCTTTTTCCTTAGGGCAGAGGTCTTAGACCAGCTTCAAAACGTTTTACTTGCATTTCGAGAGTGCAGCCCATTTTCCCTGCGTGAATGGCAGAGCTCCAGCTATTTGGGAACTCCAACTATTCTTCCAGTGTACATATGCAAAATCTCTGCGTCAGAAGGCAATAGGGAAATAAGTAAAATAAAAGGATACAGACAATGGACGATGCAATAACCCCTGAAGCTTATAAAACTCTGAGGTTTTCCTGGCTATTTTTATCCTGCAGGCTTAGCTGTTGGTTGACTGTATCCCAGCAGAGAATACGACCGAAGAGCCGAGGTGGCCACGTGTAGCACCAGCGTCCAATCCAGCCTCCGTTACTTGGGCGAGTAGACTCGTGGAGCTGAGCAGGATTATTCACGTGAGCAACCAACACACCACGAATTTCCAAAGGAGCCAAACGGAGCACCAGGGGAAACCGGATGCAAAATCTGCCCATTTGCAGAAAATACACGCAGGCTCGTGCCTCCAGCTTGCAGCAGCATGGGCGGCAGCAGGAGCATTCCTGTGCATTTATTCCTGTGTTCTTCGGCTGTTGGAGGCTGTGGGTTTTCAGCGGCTGCCAGGGAGGGCAGACAGGCAGGTTGGGGCCCGAGGGTGCACGGGAAGAAGCCCCTGCCTGGTGCCCGGAGGTCCCTCAGCTCTGGCAGCGCCGTGCTGTGCCCGTGGCACCCAGCCATGTGCAGGCAAACTCGTTAAAATCTGACCTAGATCAAACAAGTTACCCGCATGTATTTCCCAGAGCGGCTTCTTCAGAAAGCAGCATAAAATTCACTTTTTCTGTTTACAAAGGGAAATTTTGCGGGCTACCAGCAGCCAATGTTCTCACTGGTGAGAACAGGACGTCAAAGACCTTCCTTACATCTTTCTTGCAAGGCATAAGAAGGTTTATTTGCTCTGACTGGTCTTGACTCAAACTCCGTCTTGCCTGGCTCTCCCAGCTCGCGAGGTTCAGCCCAAGCGAAACCCCTCCTCAGCACACACACTCCTACTCCCGTGGCGAGTCGGGAACAGCACTTGGAAAAAGTTTTTGCAACTTCGGATCTGGATCTAGCTGATCTCAACAGCATTTCAAACCACTTTTAACGTGGCTGTAGCCTCTGAGGGCTGAGAAAGTACTTTTATTTCAGAGAACCGAAGAAGGATGGTTTTAAAAATTTTAACTTTCAGAAACAAACAACTCCCTCCCCACCTCCAACACAACCCAATCAGGGAGCAACACAGCACTTAAATAACAACATGACCAAACTCCAATTAAATCCCCCCTGAAAAGCAGAAAAGGCTGAGGAAGGATCAGCCACACTTCCCCCAAGAACGACCTCAGGAGGTGGGTCGCCTCCCCACCCGCAGCCCTGACGGATGTCCGAGGAGGCTTTTCGGTTACTAACCTCATTGTCGTGCGGTGGCAGCTGGTGCAAAAGCTGCTTTATGCGAGATTTTTCTCCCGGGCTGTTGACGTAGGGGACTTTGTCCTCAGGCAGGCAGCTGTAGTACTGGTGCACCTACGAGGCAAGAGAGGGGACTGCAATGGGGGTCCCTGGACAAGCCCATGCCCCTGTGCCCGGCCAGCAGCCACCCCCCGAGCCAGCGGACGCCAGGTCTTCCCAACGATTTCAAGGGGGGAAAGGCAGCCAAGGTGCTTCTTTGGTTTTACTGCCTTTTCTCCACCAAGAAAGAGCAGCGGCAGCCCCGGCGAAGCAGCGGAGCTCGTTACCGTTTGCTCGGTCAGCCTCCATAGCCTTAGCATGTTTCGCCGGCTGCGGGGATGTGTCAGCACCTGCCTCGGCAGGGGAGGTTAAAAAGGCTGTGCCCCGGCAGCCTCCGTGTTGCCGGCTATCTCAGCCTCCACCTCCATCAAAAGCCTCCGGGCTTCTTACTGCAGCAATTTGTGGAAATCAACAGCAGATAAAAATCTGTTGGAAGGCTTGGTTCTTCTCTTTTGTCTCAGAGCATATAATTAAAATCAGCTATTAAAAAGGCAGGAGCCCGGTGGCAGCCCGGGGAGGAAGCACACCCTGAACCCCAGCGTCTCTCCTCCGACTGCCACACCTGGGACGTGGAACTCAAGGGCTGGGCCAGGCACCGGGACGGGACTCACTGGCTGAGGATCAGCTCTGAAACAGCCACGGTGATGTTGAACGGCTTGGGAAGAACCAGGAGGAGTGAAGGTAAGGGAAAACTCAGCTGGGATCGGGAGTCTTCGCAGCCCCAGACGCCTCTGGATGCTTGGGCAGGAGCAGGCGACTGGATGGCTCCCTTAAATCTGCACTTGGCTGGAAATGCAAACTGTTTTCCTGGTGCATGTAACTTTCTACCTTTGCTGGGGTGGGACTAACCTCCTGAGATGCCCCCTTGGCTCTCAGGCATTGCAGCAATTCATTTCAGAGCGGCTTCACCGCCTGCAGCCTTCACAAGGGCTTCTCCCAAACAACACACGCTTTGCAGCAGTTTCCGAGTAGTTTTTTTCCCCTCCTCGCTGTGTGTTTTGGACTTCAGCCTGGGAAGCACCACCTGGGCTGGCTTTCCCCAAAGAAGTTCTCTCTGCTCTCACAACCCCACAGCATCTGCAGGATGACGAGATATCGGGGGGTCCCTGGGAAGGATGGGGCAGCTCGCACAGGGACGGCTGGCAGGAGAGCTCACCCGCGGGCTCAAAGGCTGTTGGGGCTGGCTCACACAAAGAGCTACCTTCGACAGGAAGAAATTACGTTTTATTCCAGAATAAATATCCAAACCTGGCATTTTTCAGGAAGAATTACTCCGCATTCAGCTCACTGCCTGGTCTCATTCAGACCTACCTGTGAGCAGAGCTACTCCAGCGCTTGTAACCACTTTTCCTCACATTTTATGGCTCCCCTCCAAACCGACTCTAACATCTACCTTTCCCCATCATTGGGTTTTGAGGAAAGGGAGATTTTTTAGCAGATTTCTGCCTGTAACACTGTGGTGCTGACAACAAGAGAACTGCTCGGGTCACGGAGCTGAGGAACACGCTGAGCATATGGCAATGTGAAGCCCTAAAATTTGTTTTGCTAAGAAACAGCAGAAACAGACTCCTCAGCTATGGAAACTGTCAAAGAAAGAAAGACTGCTAAGTATTTTGTTATGTTAAAAAGAAAACAAACCACATAAATTAGAATACTTACTATGCATTTAGAGAGCATCCTTCATCCAGGGACACCAAAGCACACTAAAAATCACATCAGTTCTTAAGACATACTACATGAAGTAGCAAATATACGCACTGGAAAGGACTATTTGCAGCATAACGACGTTCAATCATAGAATCCTAGACTGGCCTAGGCTGGAAGGGACCTTAGAGATCATCTCATCCAACCTCCCTGTCATGGGCAGGGACGCCTCTCAACTAGATCAGGCTACTCAAGGCTCCGTCCAACCTGGCCTTGAACACCTCCAGGGAGGGGGCAGCCACAACATCTCTGGGCAATTTATTCCAAAGTCTTGCCACCCTCGTACTGAAGAATTTCTTCCTCAGATCCAATCTAAATCTATTCTCCTTCAACTTAAACCCATTTCCCCTTGTCCTATCAGTGGACATCCTTGTAAAAAGTCCCTCCCCAGCCTTCCTGTAGGTTCCCTTCAGGCATTGGAAGGCAGCTATTAGGTCCTCCCGAAGTCTTCTCTTTTCCAGGCTGAACACACCCAGCTCCCGCAGCCTGTCCTTGGAGCAGAGGTGCTCCAGCCCCTGGATCATCCTTGTGGCCTCCTCTGAACACACTCCAACCGATCCACGTAAATGAGATCTCTGAGTTCATGTAGCTAGTCCACAGCAGAGTTTGCCCCCGGAAATCTTCTGGTGATGCCCCAGCTGCCATACCTTTTACCAGGCGGCACCTTCCCAGCCGGTACATACGCCTGCTGACTCCTCTTGCCAAATTCCCCACGTGTGGACAGGCTGCTTGCTTTCCCCCACGCTCAGGTTGGTTAGGTTGTGTTTTTATTTCTTGCAACGAAGTTGTTTTTTTGCCCACTGAGTCCTTGAAGTTGGCAGAGACCAGAAATGACTTCGTTTCTTTGGGTTTTTTTGAAGAGCCGCCAAATCCCATCAGGCTGCTCCGCTCCCCAAAACAATGAGCTGCGAGACGCTCACCTTGGGCAAAAAGCAGGGATGCGAGTTCTTCCTTTGGCAGGCTGGGTGCTGCCTTCCTGAAGCCCGACGTGGTGGGACGTACGTGCCCAGCTCCGCTCCTGCTTCCGCTGGGAAGTTTTCCATTTAGTCTCAGCAGGTCGGCGGGAACTGGTTCCCATCACACCAGCAACATAGCTCAGTAGGGATGGGCAATTTAGTTTGAACAGCAAAATAAAATAAATATAACAGGCTCCAACCTGTGTTCTGCTGCCTGAAATAACCTGAAAGGGTTTGCTTTGGATCCACATCAGCTGAGGGGACCTTCTGCAGGACTGCTCATGGAAGGCATGGAGCAGAGGCAGTGGCTAGTCCTTCCTCAGTGCCCGTGGGACATCTTCTGGTGAGAAACCCCCTTCTTTATGGCTTGCTCGATGGCTTGCTCTGCTGTTGCCTTTTTACACCCACTATCCCTCCTGGGGACAAACCTGACCCAAGGGGATGCACAGATCCTTTCACTCCTACCCTGAGGTCCAGCCAGAGTGCAGAGGAAGAGCAGCAGGGCAGTCCTTGTCTGGGCTGATGTTAATCCAGGCTTATGCAAATATGGTATCTCGTCCATCACCCATACCCCATGGGATGTGCCCAGATCCCTGGATGGAGGAGTCATCCCCAGCAGGGACAGAATTCCAGGCTGCCAGTGTCCCCTGCCTCTGCGCTTGGCCGGCTGCCGACAGCACTTTTGACCCCGTGAGTGAGCAGCTACCAGTTGGGCTGGCACAGCCCAGGGGTGATGCTCAAGAATAAGGAAAAATAAAAGGGAAAGGGGATTTCTCAGATCAATCCGACTTTCCAGGCCTGCAGAAAACGTCAACTTGCTGGAAAAACGAAAACTGCTCAGTCGGCACTTTGCTTTTGTACAAAAGGTCACTGTTTCCCACTAGAATAACTCCTCCTCCATCCAGCTCTGATTCGGAGCACGCACAAGCCTTTGTAGCTGGTGAGCCTTGCAGGGCCACCGCGGCCAAAGGGCCTGATCCAGACCCCCCAAGCACCATCAGACAGCTCCTCGCTGTCCTTACAGGCTCTGCAACATGAGCTGCACCCAGATAAGGAAAACAGGGTGAGGCAATGACCCAGAATGGGTAACGTATCCCTTTTAAATCATGCGGTATCTTCAACTGTTTTATTATTAAATACTTCTGCTGTACAACGCAGCAGTCTCACATCCTGCTATTTCCCCTCCCGAGAGATCAGCTCCAGCCACGATTATCCTAACAAGCATCATTAACACACAGAGGCCACAGCGTGGGACTGGGCTAGATTTCACCCTCAGTCTCCCCACTTGCCGCAATTCACCCTGACCTCTGCTCGCGTGGGAATGAGAGAGACCCTGGAGGAACCCAGAAAACATCAGGCTCAATTAAAATAAGGCTTCAGACAACGTCACGAGGCCCCAGTGCCACGGGGACGGGCTGGCTGTGGGTGCTGGTGCCGTGGCACGCTGGCCAGCTGGGCAAGCCTTGTCCTGCCCCGGGGAGGTCTCCCAGGAGCTTGGACGGGCTCCGTGCCGCGAGAAACTAGCACAACAGATATCCATCTTCCCAGGGTGTTATTCTCACCTTCAAAAGGAAAAATGTCCAAACACCAAGGTTTGCTAACAAAAACTCACACACGCTTTGGAAATTAACAGCTGCTTTGAGCTAAAAGGGAAGGGCATGACGGGGAAGATAAAAATTAAAAAAAGAAAGAAACCAGGAGAAAGGAAAGAACGTAATGTAAAACAAGGGTAGGAAAATGCCTTTAAAGTAGAGCCAACTTTATTCAAAGGCACTGAGGAAAGTAATTACATTAGTTTACAAATGCCTTTGTGTTCTGCAACCTTCCTAGGTTTGGGGTGTGTTTCCAGTTTAACTTTGACAGTTTAAAAACCTACCATGTGCCTGCTAAACAGTGGCAGGACTGCAGCTTCTCCTGAAGTCCCACGGGGTGGCCAAAGACAAAAGCCATGCCAGCACCTTTGTGGGCAAAGTCTTACACCTTTTCTTATAAGAAAAAGTTTGCAAACCACCTGTGAACTCACATTATTGATGAAAGATCTCTTTGACGGATGAATTAAAGCTGGCGGAGAGGAAATACCATGTTTCTTACACCATGAACTGTTGCTGGGAAGGAGCGTTTGGTTGTACTCACCCTGAGTACAACACCCTGGCTGAAAACACCCACCAAACCGGGCTGTTTGGGATGACTGTACCACTGGGATGGACTACAAAGGAGCACGCGGTGTCCTGGCACGGCTCAGCTGATGGGCACCGACTTGCTCAGCCATAACAGCTCCGGCACATCCAGCCGGGCAATCCCGCTTGGCTTTCATGAAACCAAGCAAACTGCAAATCCAGCTACAAGGATTCTACAAAGAGCCCTGCGAGAGCAATACGTGGTGGCCTGTGTGCAGCTGAGTGCCTGAACACGGATGTCCCCAAAAAGGGGACCTTGGTGGGCCAGCCACCACTTGGCACAATAAACCACCACATGCAGTGGAGTCGGTTCAAACTTGAAGCATGCTGACATTCTCCGACATCATGCATGCCCCAGAGAGCACTGTTTTCCCTGGGACCATGCCAGGGGTCCCACAGCCCTGGCAGCCCACTCCATGCCACCCAGGGATGTGCATCAGTGCGGGGAGCTGCTTGTGCAACAATGTGCGGAGCAGGGGCTGCTGGTTTGTGTGTACGTGGACACTCACTCGTGGTCCTGTTCCCCGTCTCGCTGTGTGCGAGCTCCCACGAGCTTTGGCTGCAGCGGGAGGAAGGCGGCCGGCAGCTCCGACAAGCCCGTGCTGGCCCAGGCAAGTGGGGCTGCTCCTGCGGCTCGCCTGCTCCTCCCCAACACTGGCTTTTTAACAGCATGTCAGGCATTAAATGATCTTTTAGACCAAACACTTAAAAAGGACGGTAGGGATCTTGGGTATTTCACAGCATCACAGAATGCCAGGGGTTGGAAGGGACCTCGAAAGATCACCTGGTCCAGCCCCCCTGCCAGAGCAGGGTCACCCAGATACAGGGACACGTCCAGGTGGGGTTTG
>NW_009736051.1:0-66238 GCF_000703405.1 Apaloderma vittatum | reverse complement strand
TGGAAAAGCAATGAGAAAAAAAAACTTAAATAAGCCACATGCAAACAACCCTCTCAACGTGCCTGGCAAAACGTTGCAAGTGCTTGTACACGTAGGCTCACGCATGAGCTCCACAGATGACAGCACGTGTTGAAACTGGAAAAGGGGTTCAGTGTGCTTTGGCTTGAGTCTGGCACGTCCTAGCTGTCAGGATACAAAGCACTTATTTCTTGAAGCAAAACAATCCTTGCAGCTAGGCCAGATGCTCTAAAATGGACAGAAGAGTAGGAACTGCTGTCTGCGTCTGCCGAGCGTGGGAACGCAGCCAGGCACGCACCCCGGGAAGGAGTCGGGGCCCCCGCTCCAGCACCCCACAGCCCCAAATGGGAGAAGACCATTATCACCCCCCTGATCCGTAACCACACCTCTGTGCCAGCACACGGTGGATGCGATCCCCGGCGGCCCGCAACGCTGGGTTTGCTCTTGGAAACCCGCTCCCAAGTCGCAGGGACAAAGGCAGGGAACAAAGGGAAAAATAATTTTCCTAAGCGCTATTTGTTCTGGCACGCTCCGTGCGCGCTCCTCTCCCATGGCTAAGAGCAGTCGAGTCGTTTGAGCGTTGCTGCTCGCCACTCGAGAACGACATCCATCCCTGCCAAGCCTTTGGAGCAGCCCTTGGTCTGTACGAGATCCCGCAGAAAGATTGCTTCCTGCTGGCATCGACGGAGAACGTCTGAACGCAACCCTTACATCCACAAGCTCTAGGCTTCTGAAAGCGCGTGCCATGGTTTTTCTTTTTTTTTAAGCAGAATTTGGATTAAAAAGAGCCAGAAACGGTGCTTTCAAAAGCATCTGAGAGCGGGCTTTGTGCTGCGAGGTACTGACCGTCACAGCCGCTCACACACTGCTCCCCGTCCCCTGGAGCGGCAGCAATTATAATGATCACCTGCTGCATTGACCATAGCTGATAATTCCCCTCGGAATGCCACTTAAAATGCTCTCGTATTTATAAGGCATGGAGTAGCATACTAGAACAATGCTGCAACGAGGAAAAGCTGTAATTGTACACTGGAAAAAAGCTCCAGGTCAACTTTGTATTGTGCAGACCACGGTTTTTCCATTTTCTTTTCCACTCCCTGCTCTTGCCCTGCCTCTTGCCTCTGCTGACCACCACATGGCTACTTCAAATTTAAGAACCAAGCAAACCCCACGAGGTGAGTGCTTTTGTTTCTGTGGCCCACCAAAAGCAGCTGATTCTCTCCCTGGTAAGAAGATTCTTCAACGATTAAATAATTTTAACAACTTCCATCGGCTCACCACCACGAGGCAAACACCTCGGGATACAGAAACAGAGCAAAAGCTAGGATGCACAGTTTTGTGACGGATTTTTTTTTTGCAGCACGGGATGCACTCACACCTCATCCATCCGTTCGGCTCCATGGCTGAAGGAAAGGCTCCAGGATCTCCTAACCCACCCCACAGCTGCCCCCAAATTCACGCAGAACTGGCGCTGCACACGGAAAAAGCATTTTGTGTGCGGGATTGCTGCTCGGTCCAGCTGGGAAGCATTCGGCACGGTTCGATGCCTGGAGGGTGGATTTAGACAGCTCCAGCCTTGAAATAAGAGCCGCTAACTGCCAGGCTATTAGATACCGTAAGAGTTCACTGGGGAGGTGATGGACTTACCGCTACCTCAAAGTGAAACTGGAGAGCTTTTAAAAATGTGCTGAAATGCAGCTTTTGGATAAAATACTACAGCGTGTGCAAGGAGGTAGAGTGAGAGGTGGCTGCTGACACAGGTGTCTGTGAGTTACAGCTCCTCTTCATCAGCTTCCCGTCCACCGTGCCTGCTCTGAGGACCAGGACTCACCAAGGAAGGTAGAGCTCTTCATGATGCTTTTGTCCTTTCTTCTACCTGGCCATAAATTAACGTATCTGCTCCCCGTTACTACACAGGCTTGGGGCAACAGGGTTGCTTTGGTCTGCCGTGTTCCTTCCCTCGCTGCTTGCAAGACTTGAGTCTCTTGAGGAGTGAGAGGTTGCTGAACTCATAGGGCTCAAGAAGGTAAAATGCACTTGACAGTGACACACACACACAAGTGAGGCACATGTCCCCCAGAGATGACTGGCCCAGATTATGCACTTTCTGCCATACCAAGGTGCTGAAAGCGGGTATCCTTAGGTAAGGTGTAAATGCATACTCAATGCAGGTTCATCTCCGCTCTCCTTTCCTCACTTTGTGACCTGAAGTGCAACTGATGGAGCTTGGAGAGTTTATAACTCAAGCGCTTGCTATAGGTCTTGCAAAAGATCCAGAACAGAAGTCAATGTGTACGTTAGCCCCTGAATAAATTGCCCATGACAGCTATGAGTTTCACACCACCTCAAAGCTCTTAAGGTCCAAGCTCTAATGGTCACCTTAGAGGAATATGGTTCTGGAACCTTCATGCTACTAACTTTAGCTCAGATTAGATTTTCACAACTGTTTAGGGGATTCGATTAGAGCAACTGTACTGACAGCAAGAGGGAATTAAGTCTTTATGGCACATACAGGGATTTTGAATGTTGACATTCTGGAGCCATACAATACAGAAAGCTGCACCGCAGCTGAAGTACAGCCTCATCTTTTTGTTTAATTGGAAATCTGTGCCCATAATCAGCTGCTCCTATTATTGAGACACAATAAAGACAGAAATCCTCAAAAATCCCTTGTATTCAGAAATTCAAGCTGGCATGTTATAACCCTTTTGGATTTCTCCAAACCACAGGCCCAAGGAATTCAAGGCTGCACATTCACATGTATTTACACATGCCTTGCCTGAAAATGTAAAAAACACATCATAAAAGTACTTATTTTTAAGCATCTGCCCTCGAACTTATGTCAGTGCAAGAAGGATCAGCTGTCAGGCTGCCAGCTTCAGCAGACAAACTGTCTCCCAAAATTGCCTTCCCCGTCTTCGCAGCCAGGCCCGGTCTGGGATCCTGCTTTTGCTGAGGCCACGTTTCTACTGGTGTCTGTCCATTTCAAGGCTTTCACACCTATTTCTTTATCCAAACCATTCAACGGCAGGCAGGAAAAATAAGCATTTCTCAAAGCCCAGATCCCAAGCTTCTGCCTCACCTCCTGTCCAGGCAACTTTCCCATTCCTATCTGCATCCCCACCTCCCAGGAGAAAAGCCTCTCTTCTGCCCTAAGACAACTTCTCATTGAGGTCCAATCACACTGGGATGAGAGCCCACAGGAGCCTCTTGGTCACCCTGTGCAGCCAACCGCCGTTACAAGAAGCTGTATTTTCTAACCACGTCAGAATTCAGGAAGCTCTGTCTCGGGTTTTTACCCACTGCTCTTCCCGCTGGCAGGTTGCTGCTGAGCCTTACACCTCCGATGGTCTGAAACCACCTCCAGCTTCCTGCCTGAATGCATTTGGAGCCAGTTTATATCTACATTCTTGTGCCAAAGCTGGAGCTTGAATAACTGCTCTTTCTCCTCTAACGCACAGGGAGTGATCATAACCCTTCCATTTGCTAGGCTGAACAAACCAAGCTCTTCCAGGCTCCTCACTGAAATAGCATTTCCAGCCTCCTTCCAGTTTATACCCCTCTTTCTTGAGCAGAGGGATCATAAATTTTAGTTAGCTTTCCAGACGAATTTTTACCATGCCTTATGCAGCAGCATTATAACATTTTTCTTACTGCATTACAATCTTCATTGCTGTGTTATAAGCAAATTTAGAAATATACAATATTTATGGCTGTCGCATAGAGCACTTCATAGTCCTGCACACTGATGAGCTATAATATAAGGTAAAACTTCCAGCTCAGTTCTTCAGCGCAGCGGCTGGATGATATCTGTGAACACTGGACCAATGGTTTTTTTCCTCTTCAGTAGTGGGCATTAAGTAACCAGCCTGACTTCCACATGCACCACAGACCAGCTGATGCCCAGATCAGCATCCAGGAATCCAGTGAGACCTTGCAGGTTTGAGTTGATTCCCCTTTAGATTATACTTCATAATTTAAGCTGTGGATTGAAGGGGCTCTCCAAATTCCAAAATGACCCGTGGAAACTGCCAAAAACCGATGTCATGTTTGTTGGCCAACTTCCCCTGCTGAAATCCTGTAAATTGCTGTGTTGAGTGAGATGTGAACACTGTCTCCCACGAATAGCGAGCTAGAAAGGCTGTCGTCCAAGTATAATAAGAAAATTGCATTAGTCTTTCAGGGGACCACTTACCTCCCCAGCCTGTAATGCTACACAGAGATTTTAATAAAGCAGAATATTGCAGAAAAAAGTTGTTTCATTTCATCTGTTCCACGTCAAAAGAAATATGGCAGTGAAGCAGCAGAAAGCAGAGAAAAACTCCCTGCCTGCAAGCCTATATTTTCAGAGCAGCCTGATGGCAGCATCCTCAGCCAGAGTGGAGTCCACCAGCTGCACCACGGCCAACACGACCCTCCCAGAAGCTCCACATCATGTGCACACACCTGACTCACTGACCAGAAAGCAACATGTAGGTACCTCCCATCCCCCAGGAGGCAAAAGGCATCCAGCAACTCCTGGAGAAATGCAGGGTGCTGCTCTTCACCCTGGGGAGAACCCCCAGCCCTGCATCGTGGCTCAGCCCAGAGAAGTCACACCTTGCTTTTGTCTCCTTAGCAGCTCATTTGATGCGTGAAAGGTCCCCAAAGGGCTGGCGGATAAGTGGTGCTGGAAGGATTTCAGTGCCTGCCTTTGGCTCTGCTTACGGCTGCTCTTCATCTCCATGGTGATTAGACACAGGTCTGAAGCTGCAAATCTACTAAAAAAGCCCAGCAACACTGAGAGGCTTAATTAGGTGTTTGTACAGAGGAGCACTGTGACCTCTGCAAGAAACAGATGCTGGAAGAACCTAAAAATACGTTAACCTGAGTAATGCATGAGATGTCACTACCTACTGATGGTCTTCTCCTGAGCATCTCAAACTCCCTGATGGCAAGCTGTTTCTTAAAAAAGCGCCTGTGGGATAAAAGAAGCATCTAGGTCTTCTGGAATATGTCACCACCATGCTGGAAGCGGGTTTCAATTGCTTCAGGCAAGCACTGACCAAGGCTTGTAAAGACAAGAAAAAAACAAAACAAAGCAAAAAATCCCCACTCAACAACTGGATTTTCTCTAATCAGACAGATAATATTTACAGCCTAAGGGTGGTGCCAAAATGTTTCAGGAAATACCTAAGCCCTTCTGAATAAAAGCTCATGAAAATACCACATTTAAGGACAGTGACTACAACAGTAAGAATGAAAGCTTTCCACCCTCTCCCAGACTCCTTACACAGTTTAAAATGATGGCAATTATCAAGGCTAAGCTCATTTTGCAAGACCCTCTCCAAATTAAGTTCAGAGTTGCACAGGTAAAAGATCAGCATAAAACCCAAACGAATCACATAAAGAAGCAGAAATCGATGTGTGGTCTGCACACATGGTCTAATCCATCCTGCTCAATCCCTGTACCGAGACACTGCAACTTCATTCGAGCAGTTCTTTCCCGTAAGGCACAAACATCGTGCTTCAAAAACCCAACCTTAAAAGACTTTGGCCCATTTTTCAGACTTATCTACCAGCTTTGACTGCCTGCCCTGGACTTACCACAGAGAAGAGTGGTCCAGGAGGTCAGAACCCAAGAACTGAGTCCCTGGGGAACACTGGAGTCCCACTGCTTTGTTTTTTTCCCCATGAAAACATTAATAGGTATGTCTGTATATGTTCCCTTGCACAACCACAACAAACCTCATCCCAGAAATATTTTGTTTCCCCCCTCTCAATTACATCTACAGATGCAGAAAACCACAAGTCCCCCAAGGATCTCATCTCCCCTGTGTTTCATCTGTGCATTC
The DNA here is from genome assembly GCF_000703405.1 of Apaloderma vittatum. NCBI lineage: Eukaryota > Metazoa > Chordata > Aves > Trogoniformes > Trogonidae > Apaloderma > Apaloderma vittatum. The sequence goes on along the minus strand of NW_009736051.1, from coordinate 60,386 downwards.
AGACCAGAAATCTCTCTGCAAGTCTCTACGGTGCAGCCAGAAACAGCCACACGCAACAAGTGCTCGCACCCCTAGCAGGAAAACCAGCGCAGCTCTTTCCGAGGAGCACAATAAAACAATTTATTTGTGGTAATTTGGTGGTGTCACCGTTACCTGCTCAGGCTTCAGGCCAGGGGGGACCCATGCATACTCTTCCAAGGCACAGCCTGAGTCGTCATCAGAAGTCGAATTCCTCTGGAAGTCAAACATGAGCTTTGTGACGGTCTTCTCCATCTCCAGAGGCATAACTGTTACGATATGTTCTTCCTGGGAGCACTTACAGTGAAGGCAAATCTTCCTGCAAGGTGAGGACATGGGAGAAACAGGAGATGTCTCCGTGAGTTGCACTTTTAAACGAGTAAGCAAAGCAATTTGTGCTGCAGATACTAAACTCAACCCTTTTCTACGCTCAGGCCTTTTCTAATGCAGGATTTGCCTCTCTCACAAGGAGGAAATAAAACTCCATATTTGCTGTAACAACACTTGGCAATCAAGCTAGGTCGGGCTGCCCAATGATTGGGGATATGTAATTGTTTGTCTCTTTACTGCACCGCGAGGCGCATCTCCAGGGGCCAGCACAGGCAAGGGCAAGGTGCCCACCTGGTGGGTACCGGTGTGTCAGCCCGTAATTGCGAAGCAGTTACCAAATTTAGGGCAGCTGAGCGCTTGGCTAATAAAGAATATGGTGGATTGACTGGGAACCTGCGAATGACAAGTCCCTTTAGCACGCTGATAGCATAAATTTGCTTATTAGAGTAGCATAAAAATTGACTATGGTCTGAACATACGAAGCTAAATTAAATTAAGGGAGGCTACAAAAAAAAAAAAATCACAGTCACGCTACAACAGCATTTTAACCACCCGGCTTGACGGCACGTGCCACGGCTCGGCAACACGCCAGCTCACACTCTGCCCGAGAGCTGGACCAGGAAAAGAACTGAAAGAACAGCTCACAGGTCGCAATTTAACAGCCATTAGCTTAATTCCGTGGAAATATCACTTCTCCAGCATTTCTTTCCTGCAGCTGGTGGTCCATGGGAGAATTTCTTCATAAGCTCGAACCTGAGCATTTATCTGCAGGGCTGCTGGGACATCACACCCCTTGGCCAAGGGCTAACAGCAAAGGACTAACCTGGCCAAAAACATCCCCCAGCCCCACAAAAAGACATTAAAGAGAATGTTGATGGATCAGTTTCTAGTTCTGTGAATGCAATGCTCTTCCACAATATGGGTCAATGGTATCTATTTTAAAGTAACCATGCAGGATTCTCAGTTAATTTTCGCTAATGAAATGCCACTGACTTCTGAGTAATGAGAGATGGTTTCACTTGGGTAGCAGAAGGGAGACATCCCAGAAATAATAAGGTACCACACAAAAGGCAAGGGAAAAGTTAGTGTCGCCATTGCAGGTTTCTCTGCTCTAAGGTGAAGCAAAGAAATTCAGAGGGCAGCAACAGTTAAACACCGGAGGCTTTAATTTTCAAACCCTTTTCCTTCTTTCTCACCATTGCGTATAAGCCAGCAAAGCATACCAGCGCTCACATCCAGATTCGAGTCTAAATTTCCACTTGGCCATTACAGCACAAAAAATGCACTCTAGCAAAAGTCAAGAGGCTCCGTTGAGTCAAGCCAGGGAGATTTGCCAGATTTTCCCATTTCCTGCCTTTCATCAGATCTGAACCACACAGCGACCCCCACGCACCCCCGGCGTCTGGTTTGCATCCAGTCAGAGAGGTTTGGCATTCGGCTGTTACCTTAAAAAATAATCAAAGGCACCATTTCATGCGAATACTTTAATTAATCAGCTACTGTGGAAGGGTGCTCTGCCTCTGCAAAGCCGCTTGCAAGTTCTTTACCGTTTCCATCGCATTTCATGACGCGATTAGAAGCAGCTCAATATGCAACAAGATGTTAAGAATAATTAATATGTCCAGAGCCCTGGATTCGGCATTGGAGACAGTTATTCTAACAGAGTTTAGGACTTGTTAGCTAAATTTTAATTTTCAGAATATCAATCACAAGCTTCAAAGGGGACAAACACAACAGTCTCTGCTCAGAGAGCAGTAACGCCAGGAGCAGGAGCGCTGCGCTGGGGAATTCTGCCCTCCTCTCCACTCTAGACACATCCCTTCCAGGAGGTGGAGGATGGCAGAAGAGCATCTGGCTTTTAATAAACTAGATAAATCAGTCCACCACGAGGACTTCATGGTATCAAAGAGTTAAGAAGTGAGACGTGTGATCAGTCAGACTCTGGAGGTCGCTCCATGTGACGGGTTGCGAAGGTGATTTGCACCCACACTCACTCCTGCCCCACCCCAGGCAAGTGGGTACCACTGACCCAGGCAAGCAGCTTCTCCTGGTCAGAAAAGCAAAGGGTGAAAAGCACACAGGTAGCCTGTCCACTCATCACAGCTGTCCCCAGGCCAGGACAATGGGCCCTGTAAAAACTTGGTACCATTAAAAACTGAGCATCTCCAGGCACAAGGTTTTTGCCGCCTCCCTGGGCAAACTGTACAAACTTCAAGATATTGCCCCTGAGATATTCAGTTCTCTTCCATGCTCCTCATTAAAAGCAGAAGATTAACAGCTTTAATTACAATTATTTTCTTTACATTAGGATGTGTTGTTTCAAGGGAACAATACTCAGTGTCCTAGGAGTGCCTTCCCACTCCAGCGATACGGTTTCCATGACTTCTTCGCATAGGTCTCACTTACTTGACTTTATTTTATTGTCTTCCAGCTCACTATAATTAAAAATAATTCCCCGTAGTAAAAAAGCTTAATATAAAAATGTACATTTCGAATGTGAGATGAAATTGAAAAAAGCAGTATGGCCCCACTGCACTCGGAGCAGAGCAGCACAAAGTGGGACGATGCACGTGCCAGCGCTCGACCGCACGCGTGATGACCAGAGCCATCATGTGCCCCGGGTGCGGACGTGAGAGCAGGGAGCCGATGGGTGCTGGCCTGGAGCGGAGCCTTGGCTGGCAGCAACGCCTTGTCAGTCCATAACCCAACCACCACCAGAGCTTCACTGACGACTTCTGCCGCCTGTGCAGCCGAGGAGCACCACACAACTTGAGAAAACCATGGGCAGAGTTGTTGGGGTTTTTTTTAAGCAAGAAGAAACTAACATCAGTCACTCTCTGGAAATCCTGTCTTCATTCCTGAGCGTTTCTGTCTTGCTCTCATCCCAGAAAAGGGTCTGCAAGCTCGTCTCAGGGAATTATCTGCCTTGGTGATTAAGACAGGTCTTCAGCACCTGGGAGGACACAGCGCTGCAAGTATTTCAGTGCTGGGGACGTCCCGGAGCAGCACTTGACTCCAGGAGCTGAGGGGTGGCACCTTCAGGCGTGGAGGGTAAATAAAAGAGCTGTTAAGCAGCAGTAGCTTGTGGACAGCGGGGAAAGAAGAGGGGCAGCAGGCCAGCAGCCATGCTGCTGGGCGGCGGCCCAGCAGCCACGCTGCTGTGGGAGGCACGGGCTGGGAAGCACCCAGCAGGGCTGCTCGGCACAGAGCTGCGCATGGAGCTGCCCTGCAGCGGGGCCAGGTTGGTGGGAAGCAAACAGGGAGGAAAAAAACCAAAAAAGAGTATTTCCTCATGTCAGATTTAGCTGGAAAAGAGCCTGCTTGAATTGACTTCACATGGTACAAAGCAGCAATGGCTGGAGAATGCACCAAAAAATTAGGGGCCGGTTAGCTCAGTGGTTTGAGCGTGGTGCTGGCAACAATGACCAACACTGAGGTCGCGAGTTCGATTCCCGCTCCGTCCCCATGTGTTGCCTGGTCTAGTCGAGAGGTGGCGTCCCTGCCCATGACAGAGAGGTTGGACTAGATGGTCTTTAAGGTCCCTTCCAGCCTAGGCCATTCTATTATTCTATGAGATTTGTTGTACTCAAGGCTAGCGCTACACATGACGAAGATACAAGATGGATGTATTTTATTTTGCAAAAGCTGCTTTTACGTGGTGCTTTTGGCTCGGCAGCTGGTCCTCTCAGAGGAGGCTCTAACCCCTGCCCCCAGTTTCATCCTCATCCCGGTGCTGATGCAGGAGGATGGTGCAAACTGCATCCACCAGCCCACGCCAGATCTCTTCTCCCTGCAGACAAAAAACAGGCACACAAGGGGAACCTAAAGCAAACAGAGCCCAACACACCAAGTGGAGAACGTGGCTCCTGAGTTCCTCTTGCTTGGGATGCAGGAGCACACTTCCAGCCCAGGTCCACCTTCATACAGCTCAACAAGAGCCCAACTGGCCTGCGAGGTCTCTGGGATGAGGCAGCTTCTTGTTGTATGACACAGTTAGCAAAAGCACAGCCGTTGCCATTGCTGGAGTCTCCTCCAGCCCTTTCATCCTAGCAACGGCACCAACAATAAGTTAAACCATGCTGAAAACACTAGTGCCACGCAAGAGGCTGTGGAGAGAGCCGTGAGCGTGCCCTCAGCTTTCTGAAGAGACCACGGGTCTCCCTGCCATGAAAAATCAGCACCCACTCCAAACTGGGAAAGCACAAGCAGAACAAAAAAGCCAAGGAAGAGGGACCAGGGGCAGCCTGAAGCCGAGGCAAAGCAGCTCCTTGCAAATGGTTGGTAGCTCCAGTGAAGGATCTGGCCAAGCTGGCCTCTCCCAGCCAACGGCCAGCTTGGCCAGGTCGGCACGCAGGACCCAGCACGCAAACACCACCAAAGCAACACCTGTCCAGGCTGGGCACAGCAGGTATTTTGCGGAAGGGCAGTGCAAGAACCCAACCCCTCCTGGCAAGAGCAAGAATGAAGGTAGAGTTGGAAATCGCAGCAGAAATGTTAAAATTTGTCTTGCACAAAGAAGAAACATGGCAAACAGCCCTTATCAGCCACACTCCCCCCATGCCAGCACTGCTTATCTCTGCTTCTCACTTGTTTCTTCTGGGATGAAAATAAACGGGCTGTATCAGGGAGCAGCTCCATCTCCAGACAATGCGAGGAGCAAGAACGCCACAGCCCAGGCTGGGCCACGCGATGCCTCTGCTGTGCTCCCTAATAAAGGATTTGCATGCATTTGTGCACACATTAACATACAAGATTTGGAATCCCTCAAGAAGCAATTGTCTGCTCAGCTCAGATGGGGCGTATAAAAGCAAAGGGGCAATTCCCTTCCTGCTTGGCTTAAGATGTATACAGCAGCCTGTTGGGTTTTTTCCCCCCAGCACTGTGCCATCATTTTGATTGCAATGAGTCAGTCATCAGCCAGTAAATCACAAAACTTCTCAGAAATGGAAGAAGCTGAGGATTTGGGGCAGCTCATGTGACCCCCGAGTCTCTTAACAAAGGCATCTTAATATCCCTGCCTGTTATCTCCTCCCCTCATTTGAGAGGTAATGAGGCATCTTCCCACCCTGAGCAAGCTCCGGCTACAGAGACCCATTTCTCCAGACCTCACAGGCAGGGCAAACATTCATCTAAACCGCAAAATTAGAATAGCCCTTCACTGCCATAGGGAGAGCCCAGCAGCTCTTCTCTAGTACACGCACCAATGTCCCATTTCACAGATGGGGAAACTGAGGCACAGGAGTATCCTCAGGCAGCACTGAGCCATGGCTTCTCCATCAACTCCCTGAACACCAGCTTCATCAGAAGAGCTGCAAGCTTTTGTGCTCAGAAGAAACAGCTGGAGCTGAAGCTCTGCCTCCTTTGACAACTTCTCTAACAGTGCATTTTGAACCAAAGGCTCCCGGTAGCCCCAGCCAGCTGCTGCTCACAGCCCCGGGTCCCATGGATCTCAGTGGCAAATGGCATCTCTCTGGACAAAACATTTCTGTGACTCCACAGCTCTTCCAGTTGCTTCAGCTGGGAAAAACCCTCCCAGTGGGAATGACTTTGTGCTACCTGGGTTGAAAAGAAAGTGTAGTGAAAGCTTCTATCTGCCCAGCTGGGGTGCAGGAGGTGAAGGGACGTGAATCAGACACTGGCATTTACCACAGCAGCAATTCAAAGTCTGAGGACAAGGCGCTCACTTGACCCAACACGCTGTAGGAAGAGTTGGCCTAAAAGACCAGCATCAGGTGGTTGTAACAGAGCAGACAGCACAGTAATGCCAGGAAATCACAGAAGAGAGGAATAGTCCAGCAACAAAACTGCTCTTATAGCTGCAACATCCCACCATCTGTGGCCACAGGGGAGCACATGCAGCCACACATCCCTGGAAAGGTCTGCAGCAGGTAGAGAAACACTGAGAGGATGGGATGGTTGGAAGTCAGACTCTTCTCCATCTTTCCCATTCATCTTCTTTTTTTTACTCACTTGATTTGCTCAAGTCAAGTCTGATTTTCAGTGTTGCTTTATTTTCAATCCCCTCTGACCTCTGCAGTGCCAACAGCGGCAATTGAAAAGGTATCCAGGGTGGTGTCAGAGCTTTTATTACAAAGCTCATTTCCACTCCTAGAAAAATTCTTTTCTCTGGCTGAAGTTGTCCACGCTCGGTCTCAGGCTAGAGACTAATTTTAAGACTCTGTAAAAACCCTTTACTATTGCAAAAGTTATTCTTGCTTAATTAAGGAAAAAAATATATATTAAAAAAAACTATCCTCAGTATTGCCAGTTGCAGCCAAATATAAACAAAAGCAGTCTCTGAGGATTTTCCAGTTGCTCTGCCTTCACAGTGAATCAGGATGGTCAATTCGAGAAGTGGGTGGAACATCTGGCCTGTGGGTCTGCACCGCCCTGTCCCCAAACCGCTGCTTCCCTGTGGCGCAGCCCCAGGCGGTCCCCAGGCTGCCTCTAATTTTGCTGCCTGTGGTCTTAGGCACCAGGCACACAACAACAACCATCAGTGAGCAAGGCTGTGCTCCTCCCAGATGAGATCAAGAAATCAGGACACAACAAGACATAATGTACAAAACCCCAAATCCTTCATCTGGGCTGTCTTGGTGCCCTCTTGGGAAAACAGGGAAGCTGGATCGCAGTCCACAGCTGCTGCCAGACCTCTCAGCAACACCCCAGGATGAATTCAAATGTGCCCGACCTTTTGTTTAAGTGCTGACAGTGGGGGAGCAGGGGCAGTTCATGGTTTGTTTTGGGGAGCCCAAGTGTACCCCAACACTCTGTGCTGAACACCAGTCTCTGCTCAGGCTGTGTTTTTTTCCTCATGAGCTGGGTTAGAGCCCCAGGGTGTTTAAACCCCCTCCCGACCTGAACCACTCTGCCAGGCTGCTCCCATGAGCTGCAACCCCTGACACGAACCATGAAAATTCTGATGCATAAAGATGAGATGTTTAAATTAAGGGATATTAATAACTCGGTAGATCTCAGAAGAACTCTCTATTTGGAGCTCTCAAGATGTTTTGCAGAAGACGTAATATTTTTTTTTTGTAATAGAGGTTAGACAGAGGTGCTATACCCATGTGAGCTGCAGATCAACCAAGGGAAAGAAAGAAAAGAGGAAAAATAAAGTGCTGTGAACCCCAGCCTGTTGCCTAGTTGTGCTATCAGGAAAAAAGATGTCCAACAGGCTGCTCTGCCACATCCAAGACAATAGAAGCAGCCAGCCAGCTCACAGCCATACCACTCATCTCAACATACTCAGGCCAGGGCGATAGGGTTTTTTCCTCCCTTAAAGGTTAGGTTCTTAATATACAGAAAAAATAACGACCACATATTTTTCCCCAGTCATGCAGAAGAAACAGAAACCACTAGTTTAGAAGTTGAAGAGAAGAATAGGCTCCATAACAGCGATAACAACCCCAAAGTTGGTGGGTGAACAATGGTGAAGCCAATCTCATGATTTTGGAGGGCAGGGTGGCCATGGGATGGGCAGACCTGGGAGCTGTGGACACCCAGGAGGGGTTTGGTGTCCTCTGTGGCAGGACAACCCCAAGGACCCAAGAGCCCAGTGTGGTCCCTGACCAGCCAGGATAGAGCAGGGGAGTGGTCGGGCAGCAGCAAGACCCTCCCCAAAACTCTCCCTCTGGGCTGAGCTGAGCAGCAGCCCTGACCCGAGAGCCCACGTATGCCTGTGCAAAGCCCACCCTACCCCTGTGGGTTATGTTATCAGATTTTAATTATACTACTCGGTGGCTTTTCAGCCTAACAAGATGCAGAGCTGTATTGCAGGGGCTTACTTTCTGCTTCTTAACTGAAGGAAGAAAATTGCCTCCAAGCCTGGGGTTCTAGCAAGACTGAGGCTCTCCCTGTGGATCCAAAACCAGCTCTCCACAAAGCCTGGCTCTGTTCATCATGTGGGTCCTCACTGTAATCTCAAGTTTGCAAAATACTGGTCTTCCTCACAGGCAGTATTTATCTTCCTGCCTATCTTTTTTTCCCCACCCTCTTCCAGGCTAGCAGCCCATCTCCCCAGCACCAGCCTCAGATCGGCTAAACTAAGCTAAGCGTGTTCCCAGAGATCTGCCCCGGGGCTGTAAGTGCTATTTTAAGGGATTTTACCAGTTTTCATTTGCAGCACGACAAGCAGAAACCACGGGAAGCAGTAAACACGCTACAAATGGAGCATCTCCCTGGCCGAATGTCCTAAAGGAAAAAACCTGGCCGACAGAAGCGGGATGAGCTAGGCTGAAAACTGTAATTCCTTCAAAAGTTGAAGCTTAGACAGCATCTCGGGAGACAGGCAATACCCACCCGCTTGTGAAAGCAATCACTGCCAGCCTGATCTGGGTACGTGCCGGCTAAGCCTGAGCACGCCTGCCAACAGCAAGTGCGCAAGGCTGGGACGTTTTGTTAAGCTGAACGTGGCTGGTAGAACACACGCAACGGGAGGAGATTAAAATACAAAGCAAAATATAATCTTGTTAGCTGCAGATAGTTTTACTTTACGAATCTTTATCGCAGGCTCTAGCCGGCACCCTTATAAATACAGCGCAGTGATGTGTGACACGTAAGTGCTCCCACAGTAGGTGGAATAATAGCAGAATATAAGTAAGTCAGATAAGTTACAAGATAAGAGAGCTAAAACTGAAAGGATAACACTACATCTGGTGTGAATAATTATTTTGGCATTATTCTGTCCAGCTCTGCTAATCCTTAACGGCTCAGAAAGATTCAATCGGTGTTTAGCACCGCCAAGGAATCATGACTACAAAACAAAGAGTAACCGGATTAAAATCTTTCTATGGTCACAGGTCACGTCTGTGTCACATCTGCTTAAAATGTTCCTTCAAGGAACAAGAAAGAAAAAAAAAAGAAAAAGGAAATTTGATTTGGAAAGATTGCACTGATAATATAACTCCCAGGCTGCTGTTTGAGGCATTGTGGCATGAAAAAGAAGGATGCAGAAAGATTATTACTTTAAAACCCTATCCTCAGGAAAGCAAACCCACCCCAATAAACATATGAACAGCAACATCCTCATCCACAACACCAGCCTGCACACAGTTTGCTCACAAAATGCCCAGAGAGCTCAGGCTTCCAAAGGCTGCATTTACCACAGCAATAAAATTAACACTGAAAGATGAGATTTTTTTTTTAGCACTTATTCCTATTTAGGGCCAGATGAGCCTTCCTGATGATTTGTTAAATGAAAAATCCATTACAGCGGCATCAGTGTTTTTCCCCGACTTCCTGCAGCTGCAGAAACGCAATTTAACAATTAACCTTTTCTATCCACAAACAAGAACAGCAAAGGCTGGGGAATAAGAAAAGCACAGCTCCCTTGTAGATCACCAGCACACCGAGCAAAGTTAGCTCTGTGCATCCACAGAATGCTACTTATTCCTCCTCCTCCTCCTCTCTCCCACTTTCCATCCCTCCTAAAAATCCATGACAACTTTGAAGTTGCTGGCAAAAGGCAGTTTCTCTTACCTGTTCCTGGGGACTGAGCAGGAGGGAAAAACCCCGCGGGCTGCTGAGCCGTCCTAGTTGTGCCCGTTGCCCTTCAGCTGCTCCCCGGACCAGCCCAAGCACCGCAGTGCCATAAAGCATCCCGACGCACGGGCTTCTGGCGGAGCCTTTCAGAGGAGGCGCGCTCCGACCGCGGCGCGGCTCTCAAGGAAACCTGCCGTGGAAAAACGTGCCATTCCTGCCCCGCGTCTCAAGCTTTCGCTTAAATTGCCTCGCTCTGAAATCCAGCTCCGGAGGGTGCCCTCCTCTCCGCTCCCAATGCAAGCGAAGCCAGCAGCTTGCCCTTCCAGCCCGCCTTTCGCTAAATGACCCTTGGAGGTGGCAAGACGATGTCCAATTTGCGCTCCGAGCTCAAGGCATTAACGAGGAGAGATGCAGCCCATGGAGAATAATTGCCGGCGCGGGAGCGGTGCGGGGCTCTGCTGTTGCATTGCTCTCCTCTCCTGCATGCTAATGAGCAATGATGTCAGTAAGCCAAAAGCACCGCATCCGGACCGTGCGCCGCGGCCCGGCCACCCTCCCATTTATTTACATGGAAATCAGCCCACTCTTAGCATCAATAAATCCTTCAGGCTGCTTCGGGAAAGAGAGCAAAGGAAAAAAGAAAAAAAAAAAAAACACCACAAAATGAAAACACGCCGCCCTTCTCGCTGGCTCTCATGTGTGCGTTTCAAAGAGTTGGCTCCGCACCAGCAGCCCAAATTGAACGGTGCGAAGACACTAACTATCTTCCCCCAACTATCATCTTATTTGATGCCGACCGAATCTCAACTTGCCGTCAAACTTAAGGCACCGCTTCGTAGGTGTGCGGGCTATTAAAGCAACGATCCGCTGGCTCTGAGCAACGTATCATTTTTCTCCTGGCTTTCAATGCCCTCTTAATTATTTTCTGCAGTCATTTGCTATGATTCCCCACTGGTTTTTAGATGCAGCATGTTTGTGCACCAGCAGGGCTAAATATTCTGGGAAAGACGTGTTATTAGCGTGACATTTTGGCTACCGCATATTTTAATACATTTTCTTTCATACAGCCCCGAGAGATGCACGATTCACACCTTTTATGCATATCTCGGGCGAGTACTGCGAGCCCCAGGAATACAACACCCCAATGCCGATGCTGAAGCCTCCTTCCCCCGTGTTCCCCTCCTCTTGGAAAAGAAAATGTGGAGAAGAAGCTACGCTGCCAAACCTCTTCTGCTGCTCTTAAAGCCCGTTGCTTGGGAATGAGGTGGTCACAAAGGAGTCCCTAATTTGAGTCAACTGGAAGAGAGTTCACTTAGCTTTTTGCATTTCCAAGAAGCGAGTAAAATGCAAAAACACTAGTTTCTGCAGACTCAGAAAAACACAAGAAGCAAATAAAACTTGGCCAACATGTAATGCTTTTGTAGCACGCTCCTGACTTCTGGGGCCTGGCTCCGGCTTTCGAAGCCCTTGATTTTGGCAATATTAGCTGTGTTTACAGAACACAGAAGGACGCAGAAACTACAGCTGCGAGTCTTTCCGCACTCTCAAATGCCTCAAATTATTATTATTAAGGCTCATAAATTAGGTTTGATTATATGAAATTACACTCAAAATCTCAAGGGTGAGATCTTCAGCTGGGGCAGAGCAGCCCAGCTTCCCCTGGCCAAGCAGGATGGACTGAGAATGCACAGAGACCTCATCTGGCTCAGACAAAAATATTCAGGGCTGTTGATGAAGTATTTGGGCAGTTATAGTTTCTTTTTTTAAAAAAAAAATAATTTGAATTTTTACCTCTCTTTTTAAAAAACTAAAAATCTGCAGCTGCAATTCCAAGAGCTGAACACGAACCCTGTTATTGCACCCAGCAGGACTGGACCTTCCTTTCATGGAGGAAGGAGTAGCATCACCTCCACTTCTGCTAGGGATGGCCGTGGCGCCGATGAGCAACAGAACTTGTAGGAGAAAACTCCCCTGACCCCTCAGCTTGCTAAACTGGCACACTTGGCCCCTTCCAGCTTGCATCGGTGGTGTGGGCAGCTCACCAGCTCGCCTCTTTATGGTTAATGTGCCACTGCCTGGAGATGATGTATTTTCCCTCTTAACTCCAGAACATGTTAACTACAATCTAAAAGAAATGAGACAAAACTGAATTGGGCAAAAGCAAATAAAGAAGTCTGCTTATTAAATGACAATGTTGAGCAGAAATTACCCATATTTACCGAAAGAATCTTTCCTGGAAATGTAAACGCATGCAGCAGTGAGCACGGGTTGCAACCGGCACTCACGCCTCCATACACAAGGTCCTGTAGGCACTAATTTTCACCATACACAAGTAAAATGCCTGACTTGATCTGCATTAAGTTTCAAGGAGCAAAGACTCTTTTGCTCTTTAGTTCTAAAGAGCAGGCTCCTTCACACCAAAGTGGTGTCACCCCATGCAACCAAGTGGCCTATAGCAAAGGTGAGTTCTGCTTGGCTATCCTGGCCAGCTGGATCATCCCCAAGAAAGGGATCCCATCAGAAATTACAAACTTTTAAGCTGATTCACAAAAGTAAAATGGGCGACTCATGAGCTGATGCAAAAGATCAGTAAGACCAAGACCTATAACATCTCAGCTGCATGGCTGGCTACGAGCCGAAGAACTTTGCAACTCCAAAATTGTCATCACTCCTGCAAGACTTCTTGTTCCAATACTTGCAAATCTAAATATCCAAACCAGGTTCTTCTGAGACAAGAAATCAAATTAGAAGCTGCCACATTTGGACACACAACTGCCTTAGGAAAGTGGAAACGAGCCTTCCTGCTTTGAAGGCTGCTGGTTCGTTAGCAATTGCTCTGTATTACCATTACCTACTGCAAGGCTTGTGAAAAGGTCATGTGTTGGAATAATTCCAGAAGGCACAAGAGATTTCTTGACAGCTTCTGCACATTATGAAGGTGAAATGAGTGTTTCACTAAGCAGCAAGGAGAATACAGCACCGGTGGAGAACATTATAAAGGTCACGTGAAGGACTTGCACCACTACAGGGATAGATGCTGACAACTGCCAGCAAAGAATCAAACGACCAGGAGGAAAACTGTAGCTACTGAAAGGAAGAAAGATCAAGAGCAGGAAGCCCCTGCTTGGGTGCAGAGGTGCAAGATGGACTCTGCTTGTAAATGTAGCCACATCTTCCTGCCCTTTGGTGCTAGTTTTCAAGACAAAGACCTAAACCCAGCTAACTTTCAACTTTCTGCCACTTGCACAAACTCATCCCTACAGCTAGTTTTAACAAATCATTGTAGGACCCCACATTTCGTAAATGCTGTATTTTGTCACCTTGGCGTATCGCTCGGCTGTCAATCAATAGCGCCTCATGTCACACTGTTGGCTCACCGATGACAACGAGTTACCCGGCACCTTGGGATGTCACAGAGGCTCCAGTCTCCTCCACCCAAAATGCTGCCCATGGGGATGAAGGCTGTCCCCTGCACCACTTGCCTGTCCAGGGTCAATGGGATGGCAGGTCCTCCCCATCGCCAAGCCCCCCCCAGCTCACAGTGACACGCACAATAACCGATTCCTTTCCCATCGTTCTTTCTACCCACAGAAATGCAGAGCTGGATAGTCACAGTGGTTTTTGTTCCCCTCCGTTCTCACGCTCAGCCCTGTAATTTGCAGATACCGTTCGCCAAACCAGCGCTCCCGCCCCCGGGCTGTGCCCAGAGCAGTCCCTGGGCTGGGGGACAGCTGGAGCTGCACTCCCATGGTGCACCGATAAATGAGAGGCTGGAGAGGGCAATGGCTTTGCAAACACCAGAGGGGAAAGGCAAGGCGATTGCAAAAAGCTGTTAGCGATGAGCAGGCAGGGGAGAAAACCCAGTGAGGCAGGGTCCATCCCCTCACTTGCTGGCCAAATGCCTGGCTCTTCAGCAGACACACAGAGATATGCCAAAGCTACGGGGAAAGCTCCTTGGAGAACCCAAGTCACGAAACACAAGTCAGGACTTTAAACGAGCTTGAGCTCTCTCTTTTCTTCTTTATTCTTAAGCAAGGCAGCAGACCCTCCCCACACCTCTCAATGCCAGAAGCAGGTATGTCTTAAAGAAAAACGGGACAGAGGGAGGTGCAGAGAGACCAACATCAAAAGCAAGTCATTAATCCCTTAAACTTGGCCGCCTCCACTCTTCCTCAGGGCTGCCATTCGTAGCTCCATGCAGCTGCTCCTGGACACCGCGTGAGACAGATCCGCTCCTCCCGCTGCCCCTCCACTCGCTTTTGGTAGAGCTGTGGGTAAGGCTCCCTTCTGTCAGTCTGCAAGGAGGAATTTAGTTTTTTAAACACCATCGAGCCCAGCAGCATCTGACACATAAGAGGAGACACAGCCCACATGCACCGAGGGTGGGTTTATATGTTTCCTACCAATCCATCCAACAAGATAGGCCTGACCCTTGCCAGCATCCTTCAGGGCACAGGCAGAGCCAGGCGGCCAAGCTGCGGCTGTGAGCACATCTGGTGCCACCCGTGTCCTCCAGCAGCACCAAACCACGGCGTGGCAGGACCTGGCAAGTTGTATTGGAGCTCCCGAGCATCACTGCCCTGCACCTAGTCTCCCCACAGCCAGGCACCCCAGAAGGACCCTCGCTCACCCTAAAGGGTCCCCATCCTGACACATGCAACATGCTGCAGAAGGTGTTTTGATCAATCATTGTATCTCTTTCTCTCTCTTTTTTACTTTTTTTTAAATCACCTTAATGCAAGAAGCTTTAGAGAGCTTAACAACAATATAGCTTTTCATAATAGCCTCAGTACTACTATATTTTTTACTTTTGTAGGTTGAAATCAAATTTGTAACCGAACGCGAACAACAGTCTGGGTGCTCACGTGGTTTTTCTCCCCTCTGCCAGCCTGATAATATTCTCATCTGAAGACTTTTTAATAGTGTCCCTTAATGATGTCTACAAAAGCCTCATTAAAGCACTGTATCATAATTTAAGCTAAATAAACTCAACACAGTTTAAAGATGTATTTTTCTTGGGGCCTTTCCACAAACAATAAAGCGTTCACTGAAAATATCTTACGAAGGAAAGGCATAAATCTTCAGCTTATCTGGTGGTACGTTTTCCAAAGATCCAAACCTTTGATCAGCAACAAATTAATTTTCCATTTACACAAAATAGAAGATGTATTTCCAGGATAACCACCAAACCCTGCAAGTCTGCATTAACATGTGCCTTGGCAGCAGCTCAGGACTCCCTCGCTGCCGCCCTTCTTGCTGCCTGATGCTGTCAGGATCGCTGTCACATTAGATCATTTTTATTTTATTTTTTGGCTTCAAACCTGTCTAACAGGGTGTTCCGGGTCACTGGTTATACCCTGAGGATTTCTTGCCTTTGCTCACTGAGCTCTCCTCTGTACCAGCCGCGCACCACCCCGTCCTCCCCGCCAAGAGCCGTGCATCCCCCAGGATCAGGGCATGGTGCTTGACCACCTCCATGCTCAGGGGCGAGTTTCGAGCCAGTCCAGAGTCCTGGCCAAAGGACACAGGTCTGGAGAGAAAAGAGAAAAGGCCTATTTGCCGTTTGCTCCCGAACTGTGTTAAACACAGGAGGTGGTAAATCCAGCGCATTTTTGGATCCATCCAATGCTGTTGTAACGTGTCTGGGAGGAAATCACGTGCATTGGGGTTGTGAACTCTAAATGGGCTTTCATGATGCCTTCAAGTCTTAAACTGCAAACACAGGGAGATCGGCTGTGGCCAGGAGCACACCTGGCTCCTCACTCCCTATCTGCACTCCGAGGTGCCAATACAGGCTTTTTTATTTCATACCCAGGAGCATGAAGTAGACCTGGATGACAGGTCCTGGAGCATGTCCAAAGAAGAGCAACAAAGCTGGTGAAGGGTCTAGAGAACAAGCCTAATGAGGAGCAGCTGAGGGAACTGAGCTTGTTCTGCCTGGAGAAAAGGAGGCCGAGAGGAGACCTTAGCGCTCTCAACAACTGCTTGAAAGAAGGCTGTAGTGAGGTGGGGGTCGGTCTCTTTTTCCCAGGTAACAAGTGATAGGACAAGATGAAATAGCCTCAAGTTGCACCAGGGGAGGTTTCGATAGGATATTAGGAAAAATTTCTTCACAGAAAGGGTTATCAGGCATTGGAACAGGCTGCCCAGGGAAGTGGTTGAGTCACCATCCCTGCAGGTACTTAAAAGATGTCTAGATATGGTGCTTAGAGACATTGTTTAGTGGTGGAACTGGCCTTGCTAGGTTAATGGTTGTACTTTTCAGTCTTAAAGGTCTTTTCCAACATAAATGATTCTATGATTCTATACAAAACCAGCAGCAGAAGGACCGGCACATGTTATTTCAGTCAACCCCAAATCCCACTCATTACAAGACTTCTACAACCCAGCTAACCTTTAAATAAAATGAAAAAAAAAAAACACAAAACCAATAAAGTTATGAGAAGGGGCATCTTGCTTTAAGCCTGAGTGGTTTCCCAGTCCTCTTAGGACCAGGACTCTGTACCCCGCCTGGAGTGCACAGAGAGGATCAACGTGTCTTAGGCTACGGGGAGGTTTGCAGCCCAGCTGTCCCATGGGCTGAAGCTGGATAGAGCTCCGGTGTCCCCAAGACAGTCTGGCACTGCATACAAATGACAAGAAATGTTTGTTATTCTTCCCTTTGTTTTAATTAGTAATAACAATTTGTTATCGTGGCTTGACATTTGTTCATACTTAGGAATAAATTGCTTCCTTGAATGATATGCGGAGATTACAACGGGCTTTCTGTGTTTGTGTTGGTTTTAGTAGCTCATAACAAACCATGAAATTCATTACTCTTGCCACAAGCACCCATGAGATGTGCCAACCAGGCTATGATTTATACACAGCTTGACTCATGGAAATTAAAAGGTTTTAATGTTGCCTGCAAGAAGTCAAGGGTTTGAAATTTTATCCAGCTGAATTACAATAATAAAAAAAAACCCCAACGTAGACGCAAGCTACTGCATTGTTTTATCTGCCTAAGGAGCCTGAATATTAAATTCAGGGTAAAAATAATTCACTAAATATTAATTAAGTGAAGCGTATAATTTGAACACCCTCTCTAGTGATAAGCTTCCTGGCCTGCAAGTTACTTCATTCTCACCTTTTTTTAACTGCTTAGAAGCTGTATAAAGGAAGATATTTAATGGCAAAACTTCTCAGCTACAATATAATTCGGCAAAACATTCTCGATGAGGGAAATCACTCTGCTTCACCATCCTTAATGGGAAAGGGCTGTCAGTCAGACCCCAGCCCCATCTCTCCATGCCGTGTCAAGCCTCGCACATCAAACCCCATATACAAATCGCCAGCCCCATCAAGATCATTAGAGCCGCTCAGCCTGTCAGGGAAAGGTCAGCGTGTCGCCGGCTGACGGCTGCCAGCTCCAAACGCGGCATCAATCACAGCCCTCATCAAAGGCGGCCGCAGCGGCCAGAACACGCAGCTGGAAACCCACATCCCTTCCTCGCGTAACCTGTCATCCTCTAAACCCGCTTCCTTCATTGTAAAATGCTGCTGCACTGTTATCGTCGTCTGTAAGGAAACCCAGCTAAGCCATCTGCAGTAGAAACAGCGAGGGTCAGGACCCACGGGGAGGGATTAAGACCATATCAGGAGAAAGTCGAGCAGAAGTGTAGCCCCTGCCTCCAGTCCTGGCTCCCTCCTCTATGGGGTCACAGCCTGTCCCCGCTCTCCTGGATGGGTCCCTGCAGGCAGTGTCCCTGGAGCACCCCTCCTCACTGCACAAACCCCAGCACTGCACACCCAGCAACAGTCTCCAGCGAAGGGTCAAAGCCGCCCTGCAAGAAGATGCCACACTGAGGCATAACTTGCCAATGTCCCCAGTCAGGGGACTTCAGCGATGCCTCGAACTCACAGGGACACCAGCATCACCGTGCCGGGCTGCTGCTGCCCTCCACCACCACCCCGAGTCCCAGGCGTGGTGCTCCCACCCTGCGAGCCCACGAGGGTATCCTGCCCACAGCGTGGGACCAGGAGGGGTGGAGAAACCCAATCACTTGCGATTACTGGGAACACACGAGCATTATCAAATCCTATTGCTCCCATTAGCCATCGCTTGTTAAGCGTGCTGGAAACCACAGGCCATTTCTTCCTCTTTTTTTTTCCCCAGCACGCTGTGCTGCACACAGCATTATCTTCAAAGGGTGAAGCAAACATGTTTGTTAAACATGAGCAGACTAAATACATCAGCTTCTTAGAAGCAATTACTGCTGCTGGAGATTTAGTGAGTCCCATTGTCTTGTGGTTCAGAAAGCATTTTGCTGGCTGCTTTGGAGCAGGCTGTTCTTCAAAGAGAGCGCCCTATGACAATGAGTAACCCCTCCTCAGTGAAATAAAAAACAGGTGGGCATCCAAAGGAGTAGCACTTTCTGCTGAGCATATAATTTACAGTGTCTCCTTGCAACAAAAGAAGAGCAATTTGGGGGTCAGCTCAGCTGCTGCCGGCAGGGGTACTGAAGGCAGGGCTGGCAGAGGGGTGAGGATATTTCTGGGAAACAGCAGTTCTTCGGGTTAGAGCTGAGAACCCTCCTGCAGCATGCCCACAGTGGAAAGGATTGCTCTGATCAGTATTTAGGCTGGTTGTACTGGTACAGGGCAAAACCCCCAAAATACAGAGGAAAAAGGCAATGAAGCAAGTGCTGGATATCATCTCTTCTTTCCATCCCAAACAGGCTGGTATGCTCCACACCCGGAGGGCTCACCCAGCTGAGGTCCTTGGAAATGGGAAACTGCAGAGCGAGGGCAACACCTCACTTTTCCACGGCCCTCTTCCAGGGTAAAGAGCTCAATCTTAAAAACCCCTTCTTTCTGCAAATTGCGATTATTCCCTCGTACCAGCGTGGGGAAGTGGAGGGCGAGCACAACTATGCTCCCTCAGGTACTAAGCACTTCAAATATCTATCTCAAAAAGATGAGCAACCACGGACAGCCAAACAGACAGATGGGGGAAGGAGAAGGGAAGCTCGCGATACCAGTGAGACTATTGTAATTAGTGTAATAAGCAGCAATCACAGCTCAACAGCTGCCCTCCCCTGCCTGAGCATCTGCTACATGCACCAGCACAAACCCATGGCCAAGGTGGATTGTGACACTTGCTGTACTTGGCTCTGCTTTGAAAATTCGGTGAAGTTTTTATTCCACAAAAGATGTCGAAGAGAGCACTTTCCTGCTTTCCCAGCCTCTCCACCTTTGCCTGAGCAAGGAGCACCCTGTGCCCACAGAAGAGTCACGGAACGGTGTTTAAGTTTTGATGTCAACCATGATTTTGCACATGGCTTTGAACAAAACCCCATCACCTCTAAGTTGAGACAAACTTGACACACTCAATGTTCTAAAGTCGCCAGAGACTCAAGAGATGAACTGTTCTACAGATCATTTAATGAGGGCATATAGCTGTCCTCCTCTGATGGGCCATGGGCAAGGAAGTTCAAGTGAGCCTTTGCCAAAGTTGGGGGAGCTGAGGACTAAACTCTCCAAAACACTCTCTGGCACCTCGAACAACTGCTTGCTGCTGCTTTGCTCATTTTGAGACACCCACTGCAAGTGAAGAGTGACCCACTTTACTCATATTCTTCCACCACCCTTATCCCTACTTTGAGAGGTCAGATCATCATCCAGAGCCAGCACACGGTTTACTTATGTGGCAGATTCTGGGCCCTAAATTGCAAAATACCCTGTGGCTTAGACCCAGACTAATCCTGAATCATTTCTGGTACCTCTCCTACAGGAGGGATTGCTCTCCGTGCTTCCTTTCTGCTGGCCCTTAAACTAACAGAGGCGGTCAAGGGAAGCAGTCAAGCATTAGAATATCTGGATATTTTGGCAGTAGTTCAGGCTTCAGCTTCCACTGTTTTTAGTGGGTGTTATACACTCAGAAAGTGTCTACTGTGAAGACATTTGTAGGTGTGAGCTATATGCTCTTCATGCAAGAGACTGCTTCCTACACCGCTTAAGAAAATGAAAGCATAGAGTCAACAAGTAACGACAAGCTTAGAAAGCAGAAAATGCTGATGGAGGAAATTTAATTCCTCATGAAAGAAAGAAGCCTCAGCCAGGCTGGGCAGGAGAGCTCAGGAGTAAACGCAAACAGGCAGCGATTTGCTGGAATCAGGATGTCAACAAACACCATACCAAAGGGTTAAAAACCACGATATATGAAGCCAGAACAATGATTTATTTAATTTCCCAGCGCAAAGAAACACATTTGTACTTCTCTGACAAGCTGCACGTTAAAGGAATAAGAGGAGCAAGGGCTGATTGCTGTGACTCTGATCCTCCCTGCTCAGGACCCGGCTCACCACATGGACCAGCCACGCCAGCTCCCAGGCAGCCCCCTTGCTGTCAGCACATCCTAACGGCCAGCTACACAGCCCAAAGGTAAGTGGCAAGCTAATGAAAGCCGTCTACGAGGCGCCACTTTATGTCAAGCGACAAAATACGACACGCCGGAGGCTGAGCGGCGGCGAGGAGCGTGCCTGGCATGAGCCGTGTGGC
Source organism: Apaloderma vittatum (assembly GCF_000703405.1). Taxonomy (NCBI): domain Eukaryota; kingdom Metazoa; phylum Chordata; class Aves; order Trogoniformes; family Trogonidae; genus Apaloderma; species Apaloderma vittatum. The sequence continues at coordinate 40,016 of NW_009736051.1, read as the reverse complement.
TCTCGTGGCTGTCACCTGTCACCAGGAGCACCTTTCCCTGCACGGAGGGGAAAAGGGTGTCAGAAAGCGAGGAGCACGGGCATGGCTAAGTCTTTCACTTGCCGCTCTGCTGTAAGGCGCCGGTGGAAATTAATGGGGCTTTCAAGTACATAAATGGATTGCAGAGACATCTGCAGTGAGTCTATTAGCTAATTAGGCAAGATTAGCATTTATTTTATCCAACAGGCATTCAGGTGAAGGACATAGTTCTCTTTTATCTGTACATGTCCCTCTTGCACTTGTTGAGAAGTAGGACAAAGCTCTCTCCCAGTCACAGTAACACCAAGACGAAATTTCTGTCCCCTAAAGGAGGTGCCCACAGGCGCAGCCCGAGCTGGGCACATCAGTGGCTGTGGCTGACAGCACGGGACAGGCCAGCAGCACGGACACAAACCTTTGGCCCAAATCTGGCAGATCTGTGCAACCAGCACAGCCTTTGGCATGAGCCTGGGGCCAGTCTCAGGCTCACGCTACTGATCTAGAGCCCTTGCTCCAGATCCTAGATTCTGACACAAGAGCCTGCCTCATCTCAAAGGAATATTTAATCTATCAGTCTGCTACCGCTTCAGCCCTTCCTCTCACTGCTACGGGAAATCTAACATCCTTTGTCATGATCCTCTGTCTGAGGATGCAACAGCCAACAAATAAACATATTTCAAACATTTAAGTAGCTTCACTTAACAGATGTAGGAAACGCATTAGTTTTATTGCACCAGAGTAAATTGATACCTTCCATGCTGTTCACAAAGCAAGCTTTCATATCATTTTATCATCAGTTCTGATTTTTCTGGCATCATTTCACACTCACAGATAACCCTCTCTGTAACTCAGTACCTACAGCGGCTGTTGGACATAGGCCCTCAGCTGCAGCCGATTTCCAGCGCCCTGAGAACTCAATCTCTGCTAATCCCAGCCCTTTGCAACAACTCAGACCTGAGCAATCTAAGAGGAAAAAATGAAGTCACTTAGGCTTATCTCTCTAATTGCCAGCCCACGAATCAGAGGTTCGGTGCCAGCCACTTGCACTCCCATTAAGACATGGCAGTCAGCAAAATCAGACCTAAAATATTTACTGTGAGCACTTTCAGAACTGTAAGTGAAACTATTGAAATCTGCCTTACTACCGCAACTCCAAAGGCAACGCTTGCTATGAGGAACACATCAGGGTAACAAAGCAGTGTTCATGCCTTTCCTCTGCTGCAGCTCTTTCCAGGTATGGCTGTGTAACACAGACTCCAAGTCTCTCGACAGCTTTCTTGCACTGCCCGATGCCAACACAGTGAAAATGTTAATGAATACAGTCCCATAAATATTTAATGCATATTTTCCTGCAAGTCCTGCTGTGATTAAATAGCCACCTCATTACCCAGGCCCACTTTTCTTTCATTTTTATCCTTGCACAAAATACCAGGAGTTGGAACTATACCCATGCGATCGAGCTGCTGGAAGCATCACTGCGTAAACCAACAGCAACGGGGCAAAACGCAAACACAAACTTTCCAAGAATGTAAAGAGAAATCTAACCCTGTCAGAGCAAATACTTCATCTCAGCCACCTCCTCCTAGGATTTCTAGAGAAAGAAAAGCAGAGGGGACAAGACAGCAATATGTTTTGAGTGCAGTTATTTGTCTGGTTTTATTGGCTTTCTCCATTGCATTTGGAGGTCTTGGCCACAACGGGGATGTGGATATCTGGATACTGGCATCCCTTGTTAGCACCCCAAGGCCAGCTCTGCTCTGACACCAACCCCTGAACAACTGCAACAGGAGCTCTGCTGCTCTCCCCGCTCTGAAACTTGGAGAATGTCTGTGATTTGTCCAAAGCTAAACAAGCAACCCAGGACAGACATGGAAAGGAACGTGGATCACCCAGAGGCGTCACCATTGCTGCTCTGGCATCACTACATCCGTGATGCTCATCCATGGTGTTCAAAGCAGAGCTGACCACAAGCTCCACCATGCTTGTGTCCGCAATGCCGTAACAAACTCTTTAAGAATCACGATAGAGATGCTTTCTGGCTCATTAGAACCGATACACTCGAGTTCTTCCCACCAACTCTTAGCTCAGAGGCTATTTTGCAAAGCAAACCGAAAGCTGCAATTCTCCTGGGATCACTCGAGACCACAAGAGCAGCACTGAGGGCCCAGACTCAGCCAACGTAGGCAGGAGGGCCGGCAGCACCAGCTGCCAAAGCCAACACGGGGGATTTCGAGCGCTGCCATCCAAGCACGTCTCAGCTGGAAGTGAGCACTGGGGCTGGAGACACATTTGTGCCACTCCCCAGGGCTCTGCATCATGAGACGACGCTCTGGCTTTCACACAGGCCATGGGAAAAGGTTCTTCTGAGAGAGGAAAATTGTACAGTCCAAATCCTTGTCAAACTGCTAAAAATATAAAGACTCGAGGGAATAAAGCTTGCCTATGTCAGAACTCTTGGTAAACCCTCCCAAATACATAACTTTTTGGCACAGATGCTAAAATGTAACTGGAGGGCAAGCATTTAGTTCTGTTTTAGCTGGGAGAGTCCCAAGTTGTGTGTCTCCAATTTACATATGGAAGCAGGCTCATTACGCAATACGTGTTTCAGCGAGTTCTGCATCAGGGAGGGGATGAAGCTAAGGCTAACAAGGGCAATATCATCAGGAATAATAAACAGTACAAAAGCATGAACAAACAGGCTTGTCTGAAGCACAGGGTGCTGTTATGTGTATCACAAGGAGTCTCCAAAGCAAAAAATGTGTCTCTCTACTCTGACACAGAGGAGAGAGGGCAACAACCAGTGGTGTGGGGGCAATACGGGTGAAGAACTGGTGTCAACTGGTGAGGCCATTTTTGGAGTGCTGTGAAGAGAAACTGGGTGGTCAACACAGCGCCACGAGAAATTTAAAAGCCACTGGAAATTAAAAGATGCATTTTCTCCTCCACGACTGGCCCTGAGACACCAACCCAGCCCAGTTAATACACACAAACAGAGCATTCAGAAGACCGCTTCAATATATTTTGTTTGCCTGCAGAGCACTGATGCCAGGAATTAATGTACATCTATACCATCTTGTTTAAAATTTGCTGCCGTCAGAAGAGCCAGTCCCTGGGGACGCACCAACATCCATCTTTTAGCATCACATCTGCAAACGCCGGCACATTTCCACAGCCAGCCTGAAACAGCTGGCTGGATTTATAGGTCAGCATCTCCACAAATAAAGTGATGGTGCTGTTCTGCTCAGCCTCGGGAAGCAGCTCATTGACAGCCCCCTCCAAGGTATCTCTGGTGGGGAAGGACCAGGAGGAGGCAAGCAGGATGCTCCAGCACTGACAGCGCGGTCCCTTGTCAACCATGACTGTCCCTGATGTGGCAGCACCAGGGAAGCCTGGTCATCAAAACTCTCTAATAAGATGAGAGGTACCTTTTGGAGAGGAAAAAAACTTTTAAAAGTAAAAAAAAACCCAAATAAACAACCAAAATCATGAGCTTCTTTTCCCCCTCCTCTGGGTGAACAAATAGACTCATTTAAGGTCCAAGTAGATCAAGTAGCTAATTAAGGAAATAACCGATAACTTAATCAAGATCATTAGAGGAATCAGCATGTTGCTGCCATTATTTAAATGGTAGCAGAGCAAAAATATACTGGTGCAACTGGAGCCTTCAAAATCTCTGAGCGGCCTGATCTATGCAAGGGGAAGCTCCCATGTCACCCATTGCTAGTGCCACAGCCGCTGAGGAAAATACTCAAATCTCCTGATAATTTCCTGCAGAAAGAACATTTAATCATTCCCTAGTCGCCACTGCGAGAATCCCAAGTGAATGATTCACACATTGAGAGAAATCTTCTGTAAGAAGCAGGACAGCCTTTTGCCCGGGGATGCAGCCCCTGCCTGGCTTTGGCAAGTCGGGGGAGAACAACCCCTTGGCAGAATTCAAATCAAATACCTCGAGCCATTCGTATTTCGCTTTTGGCATCTTGTGCTGCCTTTGCTCCACAGCCAGCTGCTCCGGGGACGGACTCTGCGATTTCTCAGCCCACCCCCTGAGGGGATGTTTGCACACCAGTACCACAACGCTCTCTCTAATTACTCCACCAGTTGCACAGATAAAACATCTGCTGAGGAATCCTAAAGCACACAAATAATTTGCACTGCCTAAACAAAGGCAAACAGAGGATGCTGTTAAACACCCAGCAAAGAGCCCCCAGGACCTCTGCCCAGAGCCGGCGTCAGGCAGGCGCTGAGCTCCTCTGCCTCCCCCGGCAGGACTGAGCCCCTTTTTCCACCCAAACACGTTATTTGTCACAGACACAGCCTTCTCTCTGCTTAATTCCTAAAGTATCCGAAAGCAACTGAATTCAGCAAGTTCGATTAAGTACTTAGAAGCCTTTGTTTTGCCTCAAAGGAATTAGAAGCTTTCTCCTGAATTCATGTGAACGAAGACCCAATGAAAAAAGAAAAAGAAAAAAAGGAAACCAACCAGAAAACCAAACCGCCCGAAGTTAAAAATAACCCTTTATCCTCTACTAAACACAGCTGGCGAAGGTTCAAAATTCACATTTTGTCACTCCGCGCAAATCCCTGCAACAGCTGAGAAGACAAACAGCCCGTTGGGAAACCCGGAGCGAAAACCAACTCCAGCCTCCCCGCTGGGTTTGCGCTCTTCGGCGTTTTTTCTAGAGTTAAAAAAGCAGGAGCGGCTCAGGGGCTGGCGACAGAGGTCACGTTTGCAACGAGGAAAACTTTTACCGTGTCCTCTGGGGCAGATATTAGCGGGGAACAGAGCGCATCCCTGCCCCGGGGGGGGTTCCCGACCCCCGGCAGCCCCTGCCCGTCCCCGGGCTCTGCCCGCAGCGAGACCCGGCGCTTGCAAAGGCGGCCAGGAGGGAGAGCTAAAAAAGAAAAAGCATTTCCCAAGGCAAACATTTGCACAGCACTAAAGCGGCTTATACTTTCATATGCTATGAGTTGGGCGCGATTACTTACCCAGGTTAAACAGGCATTCTCTTCACACGCTGGAAAACGCCACCCCGGACCGGGTAAGGACGAGACCGCGGAGCATCCTCATCCTCCGGCGGGGCCGAGGCTCGGACATTCAGGGAGGGCAAGCTCTGGTTGCGGCCCCAGCCGGCAGAGCGACGCCCACTGCAGTTTTAGCTTATTGGTGCAAATCGTAAACCCTAATCCAATCCTGTCCCTTTAGCCAAATTTCGCAGAGCCAACGTCCCTTCCAGTTTTGACTAGCGGTAGGAAAGCAAAATTACCTTACCAACATACAAATCACGTGAAGAGAAGCAATCAAACCCAACCAAACGAACGCCCCACGCTCAACTGGCTTCACCTCTTTCTCCCCAAAGAGTTTCTTATCTACCTACTTCGAGGGGACCACAGCCTTGCCAACGCACTGAAGAAGGCCATCACGTCCCAGTGTGTATTACCTACTCCAAAGTCAGCAAGGTAAATACCAGGATGCCAATAAATGCAGTATTTATCAGCATGCCTAACGGCACCACTGATATATCTGGGTCAGGACTGTATCGCAGAAGGAGGAGGTTTATAAAAACGGTTAGCACATGGTTCCCGAAGTTACACCGAGTTTCACAAAGTTAACTACTCAATCATAAAGCACTGCTGGCAAACAGCCTGGCTGGCCAGCACATATGGTTTTCCTTTTTTTGCAGCCTAGCGCAGACGTTGGCTGCAGAGACACGTCTTTCTCCACTGCACTCAAATCTAGATGCTTGACTGTGGCTTTTGATGCTCGGGCTAAGGTGGGGGCTGTTGGCAGCAGCTCGCAGACTACCGAGCTACACTGCGGGCAGTTCCTACTGCAGGCAGAGACCCTAGAAATGCTGTCTTTGTTTGCAAACAAGGGATGGCCAGGGACAAAAGCCTCTCATGCAACCACTTTTCCGCACTCGGTTACAGATGTGCGCAACCCTGGAGCATCTCCAGAACGTGGGCCAGCGTTTGGGTGAGCTTTGAGGGAGCACACAGAGCTACCTCTGAGCAAGGGGGCTGGTGCGAGCAGTGTGTGCTCCAGGTTTCCCTGCAGACAGGCGGCAGGATCCAGATGTGGGCAAGCTGCTCCGAGCTTTCGCAGAGGGTAGTGATTCAATGAGGTCTATTCACGGAGGAGCCAGCAGGGCTTCCAGGAATGCAGAGGAAGCGCTTCCAAGGTGTATTCTCACTGTACGTCCAACAAGCCCCTTTGTATTTTAACCCTCCCCACTGTCGCAAGCTTTAAATATAGAAATAATCAAAACATACATTAAAAGAAGAACTTATTTTGAACTTGGCAGTGTTGATCTAAGAACCATCCTGCTCAGGAGCGGAGTTCGAAGAGCACGAGCAGCCTCGGGGAGGGCTGAGCCTGGCTTTCCGGGAACAAAAGCAGCTTACAAACCAGGTTTGCCATGTGAGAGCCTAATTAAGAGACCGAAGCCCACACAGCAAACAGACAGACTACAGAGGAAATTGGAGTCTAATTTACATGGAGAACGATTACTTACTGCAACCAATTAGTGTCAAGCTGACTGACAGACTACCCAAAATAATGTTCTCCCCACCCTCCCCTGCGAGTCTGAGCTTTCCTTGCTGCTTTATTTTCCCTGGATTGTTTGGCAGGTTAGCAGTAGCACCTCACCACTAGGCATCAGATGGGCAGTGGAGGCCCTTTGAGCTTCCCCATGACAAACGTGAAGCTGGAGCCAGCCACGTGCCACCTGGCACAAGCCTCTGCCAGGCCAGAGATAACAAAGTGATGTGCTTTCCCCCCGGTCTTAAATCCTTACACGACATCCTGAGGGCCCCCATAAGAACTTAATTTACAAGAGATATTTCCTCTTGCCTGGACATGTATTCTACATAGGGGCTTTCTCCCCCGGTTTTCAATGATGTAGGAGATCCGTGGGTAAGGGTTGGAAATGGGGAACCCCAGCGCTGCCAGAGGGACCCAAAGCAGACAGAAAAACTCTTCCTTGGCTGGCACAACACAGGGATGTCCATGGTCCCACCAGTACCTGCGCTGGGGAAGGACATTGCCTTCACTCAGGACTTCCCTCTCCAGCCACCCTGGAAGGGGCCGACTTCATCACACAAAGTACAAACTGGGTGCTAATTCCACAGGAAACTTGACCCCCCTCCAAAACTGGTGCAAAAACTGGTGAAACAACTTTAAAGCATGGACTGATCAAACACCATTTATCTACCTTTTCTTGTTAAAGAAGAAACAACTCATTCTATTATCATTCTCCCCTTCCCAGAAATATACTCCTTATTAACAGAACTGTCTAACTGCCGTCCTTTCCTCCAAACCCCTGACTGCGTGTGCATTTTGAATGTACAGGTGACAACAGCATTTCAACACAACTTGCTGTGTAATTCTTCATGAACTTCTAAGGACAGCCTCTGACTGCTCCTCAGAGAACTCTCGTGTATTCATGTTCAGGCACGCAGGGACCATACTTTGGATATTTAAGATGAGGCAATCATTTGAGAAGCACCAATATAAAGCATATTTAAAGACTTCATGGGTCGTCTGTACAGATGAGATAAGCTATTCTTTTAATCTCTGCAGGCTACATGGATATATGGCATTTTGAAAGGAAACTTATTCTGAAAAGAAAACTTGGAGGAAATCCTTTGTGAAATATCTAATGGCTGGCTGGTAATATCGGAAGACAGCTAGGACCTCAGGTGGTGTAAAACATCAGCAGGGATTCTTTGATTTCGATTCACTTGGAGTCAATGATGCTAAACCAATTTACACCACAGGAGCACCAGCAAGAGAAGTAACCCAAGACCATCTCCCCTGGGTCTCCTTTGGGTACAGCCACCACGTAGGCTGCAAATCCTGGTAGCCCTGGTCTCCCTCTACTCCTTCCTGGTTAAATGAAAAGTCTCTGTTAATTACCAAGTGGATGCAATGAAAATGCATGTGTGTTCACACTCCTGAGAATCAGGCTGTTAATCTGGTGTTTATACTCCTGGAGTTTATCTTCTCCACACCCCCTTTTCCCCTGGGAACTGACTTGCTGCCCCTTTATCTGCAGCTCTAAGGACAACACGTGCTGCTTTGGTTTTAAATTCCCCTCCAGTGCTACGCCCTGAACAAGCTCTTCAGAGAGGGCCCTCCGCCAGCTGTAATTTCCATTAATTCCTCTTATGATTAACAGGTCAGCTCATGCCACCCTGATGACAGCAGGCTTCGGAAGTGCGACTCTATCATATCTATGCATAGAAGACGATCATAACAGAAGCAAACGCCTCGCTCAGGCTTTTATCAGCTGCACGCTCGCTGCTCGCTTTTGTGCCGCTGACGACTTTATAGAGCACAGGGAAGGCTTCAGCCTCCTCATGCTGCAGCGTTTCTGGGCAGAGGAACCTCTCCTCTGCCGTGGGTGAGATGCTGATTCGGAAGCCGCGGATGCAATTGCTCCTGGAAAGGTAGGGGCAGGTGGGAGCAGGGGGAAGTTGCAGGAACCTTCTTCTAAGCCTATCTCACTAGGGCTGGTGGCAATTACAAGTAGGTGGGCTTCCCAGAGACCCATCTGAAATCACTGGGTGGGGAGGGAAGGTGAGAAGAAGGAAGGAAAAGGAGAAAAACAGAGAAAAAGCAAAAAAACCCTGAACGTCGGTGGCAGATGTCAGGAGAGCAGGGCAGGGAGGAGCAGCCTCCTCCCCGCGGGCATCCCAGTGCTGGTGGTCACTGAGGGGAGACCCACAGAGATAAAAGGCAGTAAGGCTTGTGTAAAATACTTGTAAAAATGCTAATGGTCTCAGGTCACTTTAAGCCATCTGGAGCACTGCTAAATCACTTCTCTTATTTGCTTTCTGGTGGGATTTGCTTAGGTTGGAGCTCACCACATTTACCCTGCTGTGCTGTGCATCCCGGCGCACAGGTCAAAGCCGGCGTGGACCCGTGAGCTGACACACACTGCAGCCATCACTGCCAAGCTCTGCACGCCATCCTTCCCCTCATCCTTCCAGTTTCTTCTCTAGTTCCATGGGTAGAAACCAACTTAAAATCATCTTCCTTTCAGTATTCGCTAATGGGAGCTACTGTAATAATAAAAACCAGAAGGAAAAGCAACAACTTTAGTTGCAAGCATCCTGCAGCCCTTGCAGTCTTGACCCCAAAACTCCCGACAAGGTGACATGTTATTAAGAAATATCCATATTAATCCCAACTGTAAAGCACTGTGTTCAGTCAATTAAACTGCCTGAGCGCTCCCAGAGACCTTTATACTCTCTTTTTTTTTCCTTTTTTTATTTTTAAATGCCCTCTTAGGGAAAAGGAAAGGCTTCTGCAGAGTTGAACCGCCCAGCTCTTTCCAGCCTCACCGTGTGTCTGTGTAAAAATGTTCTTGGCTGCTTTCAAACACCGCACATTAATCTGCGCGAAGGAGCCTGTCTTTTTCAGCGTTTGGATGATTTCTCTTCAAGGCGGGTAAGACAGAGCTGTTCCACTTGGCATCACATCCCCTCCCTGCCCCCTTCCAAGCTTTTTTTTCTTTTTTTTTCTCCTGACATTGCCAGAACAGCTCACAAGCCATCACCTCAGGCATGTGCAAACCTGGAGAAGAATATACTGCTGTAAGAGCCCACAGATATATGAGACAGCCAGAATGCTCAGAAACAGACCTGGAAGATTACGGTTTTAATGCATGAAATTATGAAAAATACCATCGTTCCCGTCCCACAGCTTAGGACACATCACTTATTTCTCCCTCAGCCATTTCTCTGCCTCTGGATGAACCCAGACTGGCAGAAACTGTTGAATTAAAGGCTGGAAATGAAACCCCAGACAGGTTTCTGAGTGGCGATTACTGGAATTCGTTCCCAAGCAACGTGAGCCTCCCCATCCCACCTTGACGAGCCCGTTGAACTAACAAATCAGAGCATCACCACCCTGCAAAGGGCCATCCAGTTCGAAGCCAGGCATTCTTATTAACACCACGCTCGAGGCTGGGATTTTCACGTCTGTCTGCCCAAAATTTACGCAAGCAAGGATCCCTGTTACTCAGCCAGACATCTCGCCAGTCAGTTTGCACATGCAGAGCAGCCGAAGCACGCTCTAAGCTACTGAGGTCCGGATCAGTGAATCGTGTTGCATCTTCATTAAATTTTAAGATGTTTTGTAGCTGCAGTCAACAGGCTTCCCCGCAGGAGAAACTTCACCCGCAGGTTTGTCTGCTGGGAAGCACAACCTCGGCTGTGCCCTGCGCAGGACACATGCTCATCGCTGGATGAAGTTATCCCCTGCCACGAGTCATGGTGGACATTTCCTTTCCTCACCAGCCCATGACATGATCTCAGAGGTCTTTTCAAGCCTCAACAATTCTGTGATTCACCCCGTTCTTATCACCTTGGGTGCTGTGCTCCACAAAACGCCCGGAGCCTGAGGATTGGGGAGGAACCACAGATCTCCTCCACGCCTGGTACCAGCAACTTCTTCACCTTCGTGGCGGAAGGGATGAGAGCCTCTCGCCTCCACCCTGGATGGGGCTGCTCAGGAGGATGGATGGATGGGAAGGATCAAAGCTGTTTAGGGATGTACGAGCACTCGAAACCCCGGAGTGCTGCAAACCCAGCTGCCACAGGCTTCTGCAGCACATCTCGTGTTTTGGAAGCTGCAACGGGAATGCCGTGCACTTTCCCTTAAAGCAGACCCAAATCCCTGGCTTCTGGCATTTCTACACTGATTAAACACACAGTTCTCAACGCCTAAAGCCCATAAAACAAAAATCCATATGGGGACTGCTCCCATAAACCAGTCAATACCTGCCAGCAGCCGTAATCTTGGTGCCATCAGATCTGCACAATAAACGAGCCCGTTTTACTGGGGCAGGGTTTTTCTACAACTAAAATGGAAACAAAAGTTGGCTTGCAAAGGCGAACGATGCTTGTGATAGGTTTTTTTGTGCATTTGATTAAACACAGCACACAACAACCCAGTTTTTTCCTACTTGAATGATAAACTTGATAGTCTAAAATTAAGCCCAGAAGGGAAAGTAAGATCCTGTCTAGATTTCAAAAGATACTGCAGTTTTTTTGGAAAGCCTGACTGCAATGTATACACACTTTGCAAAATCGCTCGAGTACCTCTGGCACGAAATATAAACAAAGGGAAAACTAAAAATTATGTAGTGTTTTTATCTCGATACAGCCTACACCGCAGCATACAGCCGCGGTTTGCCATTTCATGATAAACCAACTTCTTGCTTTTTGATCATTTTAGTGTGTAACTACAGATGTGAATGTATAATGGTGTCATAAAAATGGGAAGAAAAAGCCCAATCTAAGAGCTACATCAACCAACCTGAACCACAAGCTTTCTAACCAAAGGGTATTTGTAGATACCAGAATTACCATTTCTCTTCAAGACAACTGATCCTTTTCATGAAAACATAAGAAGCCCTAGAGAAATTCTGGTTGATCGTTACTAAATGAACAGGCCTCATGCATTATGTTTTTCCAGAAAATGACGGAAGCCTGGCTTTACCATAATCCTGAATATTATTTACATCTTCTGCAGGTTTTTTTCCACTGCTGCTGAATAACCAGGGCTTCTTAGAAAAAATTGCCAGAGAAACATAAGTCCTTTTCTTTTAATTCCAGTTTTCTTACCTCTCCCCCATCCTCAGCTTCCCCAGCCATCTAATGAAATGGAAACTCCGCTTGCCTTTCAAATTTTTTATTTTTATTTCCTCCAAGAGAAAGGCCTAAAAGAGTAATGGCTCCTCAAAAGGCAGTGGGAGGAGAAGCCTTGGGAGGGTCTCTAAAACACTGCAGGTCCCCTGAGTACTGGGATGCTTTGGCTAGGGAATCTTACAGGGATACTTCAAGACAAGCACTTTGTTTTCTGCTTCAGCATCCTTATTGTTTCCAGTCACACCAGTTCCCTTCCTCCTTTGCTTTTGCCCTATCCACCAAAAGGCTGCACAGGCAGGGAGCGAAAACAATTAAGTACTCATAAACAGGCAGGGCTGCAATTGGCATGGTAATGAGGTTGTTATGCTCCTTAACGTGCTTTCTAAAAATAAAATTACATCCAGGTATACAGATCTCTTGGCTGCACTGCACTCAGGGAATCTACACAAATTCTCTAGCAGCCGTTAGAATCTGATTTGGTTTTGTTGCGAAGCAAACCTGGGCCCCTCAGGACAAGAACAAGGGCTTGGCTGACGTGCAAGGTCCCACGTTTCAGCTCCTCTCGAGTCAAGGGCAAGCCAAGAGAGCTGGTGCTCTGCACGTCCAGACCCTGTGTCACAGCCAAGGGTCACCCCTCAACGCCCAGAGCATGGCCAGGCTAAGAGCCCTCTCTGCTCCACAGCCAGGTGCCATCAGAGGTCAGGACCAACGTCTCGTCCCTCTCGTGTGACATGCTCCCTGTCACCGTCATGGGGACAGACATCGCCAAGGTCTAGCCTAGGAGGGATCCCATCTGGCGAGCAGCGTTGCTTTGAATGACACAGCAGCCTGTGCTGCAGAAGGCTCATTTGCAGTAATTAGAAGCATCATGTGGGCACATGGGGGGATTTCAAAGGACACCGGTAGCCTCTGACAGCACAAGTCTCTCTTTTAGTGATCAAGAGGTAAAAACTCCCCCATGCCCTTGAGCATCTCTTAAGAAACCAAAATTATACAGAATTCTTTTTTGGGAGGGAGGGAACCAGACAGTTCACTGCAAGATCCACTCCAGGGAAAGTTAAAGGTTGCATTTTTTATACATCTTTTAAACACATGCAATTCACATACATACACAGGTCCTCCGCCCAGACACACAGCCATACGCTGCTTTGCTTTCCCCCGTCTCCCAAACTGAATACAAACAAGGGCTCGTGTATATCGAAATCTGTAGGAAGCTTAACATTTACTTGGCTTTTGTGTAAACACTTACATGAATTACACAAGTTTCAGCCAAGAGGCTCGGCACCCCGCCGTGCCGAGTCATATAATTCATTACAATTAAAAGCAGAGAGCGAGGCAATCAGGATCTGTGCTGGTATGGATTTGCTCTTCCAAACGGTTTCCAGTTTGTCTTCAGAGAAGCTCAACCTCTCCGGGAGAAGCCCCCCGTGCTGCTCGGGGATGCTGCTCCCACTTTGCCAAAGCCACCGCACAGCGGTGACCCCCAAGCGCAGCCGAGCTGTGGGCAGCATGGACCTGGGACACGCAGGTGTCCCCGCCACAGCCTCACCGTGTCACGGAGACAGGACATTTTGGGCCTCTCATTTGTTTGTACCATCAGGGTGAGGCCAGCACTTGCTGCAACTCACCCTGCAGGCAGGTGAGCGCTGCCCTGGGTGCAAGGTCTAGGTATAGAGAGCATCACACGCAGACAAAAATAACAATAACCAACCAAGGAACCCCCCACGTAAGCACGTGCATCACCCCAAACTCCAAGGCAGCGTCTGTTCCCCAAGTCTCTGCCTTTCTCACTCAGTATTCATAATATGCGAAGCTATTAAACTACGGTATGGAAAGTGCTGCGGCTTACAGAGCTGCAGACAAGTGGTGTTATCATTTGGTATTTCTTCTTTTGTTATTACAGTGAATCTTCCTACATCTCTGAAAATAATCCAATTATTGCTTACCACTGGTAAGGTCACTGTTGCTTTGAACAGAGATTTGGGTAATACTCTGATTACTCTTAAGCAAATATTGCTGGGACTTGGGCAGAAATCTCAGAGAGATTGAAAATCCATTTTACTGGAAATGACAGATGGAAAAATATTCATACCCTAGAGGATATAAACAACAAAAAAAAGGTATCATTTCTCTGCCTTATTAGAGAAATATTGGTTTATTTGAAATCAACAGCATAGATATATTCAGCTATTAAAACCATATATAATTTCTGGTATCATATAACCTTCAAAATATGGCAACCATCGAATCTTTATTAAATGTTCCCGTACTGGCTCCAAAAGGTATTGAACTACTGAAGTGCAATATATGGAAAACAGCAGAAGGTTTGTATCACTTGAGGGAATGAAAGAGCTCCCAGAGAAAAGCCGATATCAAAGATCAATCTGTAATAAGGAAAAGGAAGTTAACATCCCTTACAGCAGCCTCAGAGATAATTTTTCTGCATTGAGCCAACAAGATAACAGCAAAATCACACAAAATACAGATGATACCAAGAAAAGGTGTCCATTATCATTCTTTCGGTGCAATTAATCACAGGTTCTTTACTGACAAATCATCTCTAGGTAATGGCAAAAAAACGGAGAAAAATGCCCAACCCTTTTTTTTTTTCCGCCCTCGAGAAGGAATTAATCATATTGTCACTGAAAGATGGTTTTTCTGACATCACTTCTCTTGCACTGGCCAACTGATATTAAAAACAAAACATTGCTAGGGCTTGCTGTCCTTCTGCTGAACAAGTGGAAGGATGCTCAGAATTAACCCCTGAGTGTCCTGCCAGCTGGGAACTGCCCCATCTCAGTGATACCACCAGAAACCTCCAGCTGGTGTCTCTGGACTGGGAGAAGACTCACAAACACCAACAGCTCTGGGGCTGTCTGACCCACGGAGGGCTTCTCCTCCTCCTCCTCCTCCTCCTCCTCCTCCCAGCATGCCCACCATACATCTTTATTCCCCGGCCAGGATCTGTACCAGGGTCCTGGCTGAACCTCCACTCAGCCTCGGCGAGTTTGGCACAGTGACACCCTGATGCCCTTTTCACAGCTGCGTCTTTAAAGTGATACCCGCTATCACGCAGCAAAGGCAGCGCGTGAGCGTGCCTCAGCCCTCCCGACGACTCTGCTGACTCCAGGGGCTCAGGGAGATGCCCAGTGCCAGCAACACGGTAGCACCATCACAGAGCCTAACCCTGCCTTTGCCTCCTGCCTTCCCATCTTGGACCAAGAAGGGGACCAAGAAGGCTGGCAGAGCAGGGAACCACTGCCAGGGCAGCCTCTGCCTAGAAAGGATGCCCTGGGGACAGGTGAGACCCCAGATGAGGCTCGGTCCCTGCTGACAGCTAACAAGCACCATGAGGTGCCCACACACCTCCCAGCACTGGCCTCACACCTCTCTACCCTGGCCAGGACGCAAGGAGCGGCTGCATGGGGCTCCAGGCACGTTCGTCAGCGGGAGGTGATGCTCTCAGCCATGGGCTTAAGATGTTTTCTATTTTAAACCTCGGTCCCGGAGCCTTTCTCCTGTTTGCTGCTTAATGCTTTATTCATTAATGCCTGCAATGTGCTCTGCAGCACGGACACCTGCACGCTTTTAATTGCCCCAGGATTGCCTTGATTAGATGGCTTTCAGGGACCTTTGACTTTTCTCTCAAGAGGTATCCAAGAGACGGGCCATAAGCTAACAGTGCCAAAGCAGGTTGCTGGGCTTCATTTCTTCTTGTACATACACAACAGATAGTGTTTGGGCTCTGCTTAGACCTTCCCTGGGAACCTACAGTGCTATGAAATAAGAGTGCAAAGGGTACAAAACAACTGTAGTTCCACTGTGCTACAGACTCATCACACCCTGTGTGCTTATTCCCATGAAAACACAAGTTGCCAAGTAATCCTCTCTTTCCTAAGAGATTCCTATTTCCTATGATTCTAAGTAAAAACTGTATTTGCATTTATTTTTTTTTGCAGCGTGAGACTTGTTTTCTAGAGAAAAAGCAGCCGCCTGAAAAACTGAAAATTGAATATTTAACAAATAAATTGTTATTTGTGCCTTAGGAGGAGCATTGGCTATTTTAAGCACGTTAGATTGTTAGGTTAAATATCAGGAAAGGCAGAACGAAAAATACACACAGTTTTGTGCTCCCTGTTAATGGTACTAAAACCCATCACACAGGAAAGCCCATGGGACAGGATTTTAAAAACCATTCTGCAAGCTGCAGAATAACCTCCAGGTTAAAAGTGCATTAAGATAACTACAATCAAAACATCCCTGTCGCACGGCGAGCAAACTCTCGAAGCCATGCTGGCACGAAAGGCATCTGCCTTCCCAAATCCCTGTCCTGGGATGGGTTTAGCTCCCCAGTGAGAGAACAAAGCCAAGCTGTGCTGTCCTTTTGCAGTCAGCTGCAGGATCAAGTTATCCCAGATGCCTCTCAGGGGCCAGCACTGGCTTGGGGACCCAGGACCCATGGCGGTGGGATGCAGGCACTGTGGAGGGGCACCCAGCATGCCAAAATGCCCAGGTAGCTCCTCAGGCCATTCCCCTTCTAAAAAGGAGCCTGAGAGCTAAGAAATGATGGATGGGTCTGAAATAAATGAACAGATGCACCACCCGAGGAGGGGCAGGGTAAAATGCAGAGCCAGGTAGCAAGCGGTGCCCGTGATTGTGCTGGCACAGCACAGCCTTGATGCTGGCAGGCTTTAAAGGAATAAAAAACCAAAACCACCAACAAAAGACCCTCCAACTCGGCTGGCAGATCCCCTTCTAAAGAGGTTTGCACAGATTTTGGAGGAATATCAAAAGTATAGTTGTGCTTAATAATACCAGTTTACAAACAGCACCTGATTGTGCTGATGGGGTACGTCACCACCTCCCAAATAAACTTCACAATTAGGAGGACCAAGGGAGGATCATGATGTTCGCACCTGCACTGCTGCTCTTAACCAGGGCTGCTTAAATGTGAGGAGTGTGGGGAGGCTGGTAGCACGAAGAGAAAACAGAATGGCTGGATTTAATGCAGAAACCCAAGATGGCTCAATAGCCCCAAAGAGAGCGTTATCATCGAGCTCACGTCTGCACCAAAGCACCAACCCGGCGTAATTGAGCCCGGCTATTTAACCATGAGTGAATGAGACTTGACCGCAGGGCGGTGAGATGACAGCCTCCTGCAAGCCCCCTTCTGCAGGTACCGCAGGGAGGGGACGGTGGACTTGGCCATACTTGCAGCCCAGGGTGGTCCCACACCACTGTGCAGACCTTATGCATCCTGGAACAGGCAGCAAACACCACGTAGAGTGTTTTTCCATAAATCTAGTGAAATAACCAGTTGCGTAGAGCAAAGGCACAATAACATCACTCGCACTATCGAGGTTCTCATCAGGGACGAGTATGTCAAGAATCACTGCCGACGCCAACATTAAAATGATATTGATGTTAAGATGCCCAGGTGTCCCATTTGGTGCTCAAAGAACATATGGCGCATGTGAATTTTATTGCTTTTGTATTAATCTGCCCAGAATGCCATCAGTTTGCAGGATTTCATTAAATATTAAAATTACTGAGAATAATTTATTTTACAACTCTAGGCAAAGGCCCTGGGAATGATGAGACCCTCCCCATTAAACTCATGCAGGTCTGTGACTCGCAGCCCTAATATCTCACATCGGTTTGCTGAGTGAAAGATGTGAGATCTTTCAACTCAGTTATTTGATGGATCGGCCTGAATTTGCCTATTAAGGTTTCTACAATCCATTATCACTGCAGGAAACAGAGAGGGAGGCATGATAGACTAAGCATGTTTATCAAACCATGTGAAATCCGGAGAGACACTCAAAACAAATCTCTACAGCCACTACAGGAAAGAGCCAGGCATCTTTATCGACAGCCCAACTGTGAATTGCACAGTTGGCTTTTAAAAACCCAACAGAAGGCTATGACGTATAAAGACACTATAGAAAAAGACAGAATTTTCATGTCTTACAATTAACACAGCACCACTAGCAGCATTTCAAAAAGACTCTGCTCACCTGTGTGCAAAGCAGCATTTGAGGTATCAGCAGGCAGCTGAAATACTCACGCAGCAACGCACAAACCCAAGCAGTAACGGATGGTGTTCTGAATTAGCTGGGGCCAAGATATTCCCTGCTATAATGATTACTGTAGAAGAGAGTGATTTCTGCAATATCTATCAGGAAGACTCAAAGCCAACAGCTGCTGGGTACTTTGAACAACCACAGAATTCAATAGCAAATCTCTGATGAATGGTTAACACCTTGCAAATCTCTTTTCAAGAGCAGGGAACGGTATAAAACTAGTGGCCCGTTGCAAAACTAAGTGGGTGCAAGATATAAGGTCGATATTTCAAGCAACTAACAACAAAAAGTGAAGGGTTCACTCAAGGTCCCTTAGTCCAGCCTCATGCCCCAAGGGGTAGGTGCACTGACCGTGTGGGAAATCGCGCACGTCCTGGCCCTTGGCTACGCCTGTGCACGCAGGAAGAGGCAGCAGAGGAAATCAACTGCAGCATCACGTTGTCATGCACCGGTGTGTAAGTGCTGATGTCTGAAAAATCAGTTAGTAATTCCTTAAACACAGCACATGCAAACTTCTGTAAAAGTTATTACTTTGTTATTTCTTATTGCAGATTGGGCTTACTGAAATCCTCCAAGCCTCCCGATCAAACAAATCACCCTATTAAACATGAACTGAAGAGAACTGGTGGAGATGCATCTGCTCAAATGAGCATACAATTGGTAATTTCTGAGCATGCAATTATAAAAGCTTGAGTCTGTGTCTACAGAGATGTTTCCCATTAAAAACATCTTGGTAAAACCAAAAGCTCTTGGACCACTTCTCCACGATGTAAAAAATCATGTGCAAAAATACATTCTATTTCCAAGATGCCATAAACATGAACAGCAGAAAAATAACATTATGAAAAAGGAGTTTCTAAGTTCATGCTGTTGGCCCAAGCAGCTGCACTAAAACCAAATACACGGCTTCATCCACAAAACAGTGATTGTCTGCCCAACAGCAGCCCACAGTCAAAATCGCAACTGATAAGGGCAATGATGATGATAAATAAAGTTGGACCGACAACGGCTGCACTCTGAATTACACTTCGACTCTATCGTTTCCAGCTCCTGCGGCACATATGTTGAATATATTGAGCACGTATCACGGATGCATGTGGCTTTGCACATCCATTTCAAAGATATGTGGATTCACATAAACAAAGCGCAAGCATGTACTCGCTCCAGCCAAGACACTCATTTACTCTTCATATGCCTTTACGGGTGGGAATGGGCTCGTCAGCATTGCTGCTCACTTCATCCCTATTTAACATCTGGACACCAAAAGAGAACACAAGGCTTGAGTCTTCCAAAACTTTGCAAGCTTTCTGAAAACTACAAGCTTGAAAAATGCAAGCTTGAAAACTACAAAAAGGTATCTCTTGACCTGAAAAGGAGGAGTCTTCCAAAACTTTGCAAGCTTTCTGAAAACTACAAGCTTGAAAAATGCAAGCTTGAAAACTACAAACTGAATTAAATAAGGTATCTCTTGACCCGAAAAGGAGAATTTTTTCATTTCCAGCTTAGACATGTGCTAAACTGCACAGAACCGTTGGTCCGGGGTGCTGGCCCCATGTCTCGGCTAATGAGGGATGGCACAGCCCTGCAGAAACAGTGGGAAACTATCAAGTGGAAATAGACCCATTAAATTAAGGGGAGATTGGAGAAAAAACAAAAAGGGAGGAAAAAAAATAAAGGAAGCTTTTGTACACCACCAAACCATGACAAGGATGCAGATGGACACTGCAGCTCCGGCTGCCTTGCTCCCACTGGTGCTCCTGCACGGGATGCTCGTTGGAAAAACATCTCACATCCCAGCCTGGGGCCCTCCTCCCTCCCCAGGGTGATCACAGTGCTCAGCTGGCTGGGATGCAAAATTTTAACTGGAACCAAAGAATCAGGAACTGCCTTCACAGTTTCCTTTTTGGAAGTCTCTGAGCAACATTGTCCTTCCCTATTAGCCAGCCCTGTGCTGGTTGTGTATGGTTTCATTGAGTCTCTTTGCTTTTACAGGTCCACCAGACATAACTAAAAGCAGGCAATGCACCTGGGAAAAGTCATTAAAATACTTTTGCAATGCTCCCATAAACATTCATTGTTGTGCTTCATTGGAGGACGACACATGCTCTCTGCATGCTAAGCTCTCTGGCAAAGGAAATAATCCTGGTCCATTCCATGCTTCAACCCACAGCAAATTGACTTAGATCACTGCATTATACCCATCTTGAGAAATAAGGAGGTCTTCTTCCATGGCACTACCCTTCCCTCAGCTCAGTTTTTTGCAAAGCCCCTCGGCAGGGCCGGCTGCCCCCTAGCACAAGCAAAACCCCACTGTCCATCCTCTCTAGAGACTTTCTTCAAGCCTTTGGCGCCAGAGGTCCAGATGCTGTGATTTACTCCATCAAGGTTCCCTCTCCACAGCACTGCCTCTTCACTGCCCCTCCACATACCCCTCATGTGACTACCGTGACTATGCTCCAAATATTACAGCTTTTTCAGAGTTCCTAGCTAAGGTTTAAAGGTTTATTGACCCAACATCAAAGTCTCAGCCATCACCTTCGTGGTGCAAGGGCTCTCAAACCCATGTTATGCACCAGTGAGGTGCGATTATCCATTGGTAAAACCAACAGGCAGGCAGATGTGATCTCGGGGAGATGCGAGGTTGAAACTGGCAGGCAGTTTGCTTTTGAGTAGCTGTTGGAGATGGAGGCGAAATCCTCATGAAGCGGTGGCAAGTGTGACCGGCAGCAGCACAGTAACTGCAAGTCCACGGCCACGCTTTTATGTTAAGCAATTAGGGACAGACTCCACTCACCATAAACGTGCTTTTTGTTTGCAAACTGAATCAATGCCACAGCAGAATCTGTTTTCACTCATGCTTCATAAAACCAAGGCTGGAAGAGCATTTCAGCTCACTCCAAGCAGATTTGCCTTCTCTGCACTCAACAGAATGTCAACACAGGTCTTTGAGATACATTTTCTGCGTCTCAAAAACAGAGATTAACTGTAGCACTTTTGGCAACTTACAAGTTAATAAGACTACCACTCCATGAATTATTAAGCAGCAGGATGCTCCATCTCTACCCTCCCAGATGCTCTGACATCACAACCACAATGCAGTAAGTCAATGTACACACTATATATGTATATATCTAAAAATGTAATATATTATCACTGGCACAGGTTGCTCAGAGAAGCTGAGGATGCCCCCTCCCTGGAAATGTTCAAAGCCAGGTCGGACGGGGCTTTCAGCAACCTGGTTTAGTGGGAGGTGTCCCTGCCCATGGCAGGGGGGTTGGAACTAAATGATCTTTAAGGTCCCTTCCAACTCAAAGCACTCTGTGATTATACCTATATCTACATATCTCAATGCTTTGGGTCTCCAAAGGGTTAGGACTATAGACCACTCATTGCCAGCAAAGCTTACACGTGCTATTTTCCACGCAGTTCATGCTTTCGGTCTGCCCACCGCAACTGTCTCGGATGATTTAAATGAGAACTGAAAATCTTCCCGCAAGACCGAAGCGGCACTATTGAATTTGTAAATACCTCAGGCTCCGTGCAAGACTGTTAATGTTAATACAGGGAATCTGTTTGATGCAAATGAAAAAAGAAAAAAATCCTCATTACAGAGTTTCTTGTAATGACAGCATTCAAATATAACTGCAACAGTCTGCTTTTGATTAGAGCAAGCCATTTAGTGCCGCTGTTATTTGTTGTTTCTATGGTTCCTTGGGTGCACATCACTCTTCCCAGACAAACATGGTGGAAGGCTCAAACACTTATTTCACTAAAGTAACAAATCCGGCTGGATCCCAGTAAGGATGAGGCCACGTTCCCCTTGACCCTCCTCCCAGCTCCAATACAACTTCAGTTTCTTTACTTTTCCTTTTTGGAGCAGGAGTGGTTCTCTCTTACACACTCATCCTCCCCTGGGAACTTCCCATGTTCTTCTATTCACTTCCAGAGGTAAACATTCCCATTTTGATCTCGTATGAAAAAGAAGTTATTCCCACCTTAAGGAGAACTGGGGCTCATTTAAATCAGCTCAGTGCCATGGATGTCAAAAATTAACCACACGGTCCCCATCCAGCCACCTCCAAAGTGCATGTTCCCCAGAGGAACCACGCAGGCTGGCAAAGCTACCTCCAGCCATCAGAGAAGGACACTTTTCTTCACACCTCTCGACCTGAGGCTTATTTCGATAATTTTTTTTCCTAAAGAAAACAACCAACAACACGAAAACCTCCAGCAATCCATCAGGTCAGAGGGTTAGAAAATGGGAGTCCACCTTTAATTAGTTGATGGTGGTTAACAGCCCCACGAGCACGTTGCGTGCCCAGATTTGTGACCTCGGTTCCTCGGCACGCGCTTTCGTTTGGCCACAAGAGATGACACCGGCCACACAAAAGCGGCTGCACAGCTACGGGGTCAGTTTGTGCAGCATTAATGAAGCAATATAGATGATAAGAAATACATCCAGTGCCTGGATATGCTGGATGCTCGGGGGAACTGGACTCATATTAAACAGCAAAATAGTGATCTATTGTGTAGGATGCACATCTGAAAGAATTGTTTCCAGATGGGACCACACCACTCATAAACAGAGATTGTGAAAACCTCTCTCTTTAAATGAAACAGAATAGTATATATATGTATAATATATCTACAGTACACATATATATTGCTTACAGTTTTCCAAGGAGACTTTATCACTGCTGCCCTTTAATTTGTGCCTCTTTTGTTCTCAGGTTTAATTTTTGAGCAGGAGGTGTTTTATCAAACCAAAATGCTGCTTCCTACATCAGAAGAAGAGAACTCGAATGAGGATAGCCACACCTTGCTTCTGCCCTGCCAAATTCTCCTCCCAGCTCTGGATGGTCTGGACAGATTGCAAGGCTGGAGCTCAGACAGCAAGGAAGACAAATGTAAAGTTGTTTTAATTTTTATAGTACTTCCATGTGCAGCACATAAACCCCTTTTCAGAGTAAACAAACCCATTGCAGAGCTGGAGGGGGTGCTAATCAGAGTACACAGATCTCAATAAATACGTCAAGCTATCAAACCGTCAGCCTTGGCTCTTTTCCTTTGCTATTCGAAAGGGACCAAACAAATGCTTGGAATTAATAAAAAAATCATTTAGAAAGGCCATATAATGAGGAGGCCGGTAATAAATTGCATTAGTGAAGCGTCCCAGTGCAAACTGGCACTTGTGTGTTGGAGGAACAGATCTTGGGAGAAAAACGCTGTTCTCCACCTCTTCGTAAACGTGATTAAAAACTGGCTTCTTCGCCGCTGACATATTGTTCCCAAAGCTGCTGAAAAATTTCCCTCTCATCAGTGATCTAAAGAAATGTTAACCGTGGGTTGAAATCTCCACAGAAGTCCCCTCGGGATCCTGCGGGGCAGATCCCCACATCCCCACTCCTCCCTTCCTGGGGTGCTGGACAAGAGGCAGAGGGGAACCAGGACACCGAACAGCCAGAAAACTATTTTACTTATTATTACAAACTCCAGGATTTGACTTCTACTCCATTTCTCACATTCATTTGCCAAATCCAGCTATTTGCTTATCCATTTCATTTAAACATTATTTTCCTCTTTGATATAAACAGTTTATCGCTGGAGAGCTACTCTACGCCAAACAAGGGCTGTGAGCAATATTCAGCCCTCTTACTTATGTAAATACCGTTTATTAATGGCAGGCACAAAGCACAATAACCAAATGGAGGCCTGCGAAGCTTTGCACCCACATTTTGGCAGAAAATCTGAGAAATGTAGCAAGGTTTGATGAGGCATAAATCAGAGGGTACCCCAACCTACTACCAGGGAGCTGCTGGAGCTCTAAGCACCTCGTCACCCCAAGGCACCCCAAAACACAAAGCTGTTTTCTGCAAGTTCCAAACAGTTCTAAAAAAGCCCATTTTTCTGAGTGGAAATGTTAGATTGTGGTGAAGTCGGGGCAGCTTTTTGCTTTGTGACACTGTCTTATCCCAGAGCCGGAGCACTGCAAGAGGAGTTAAGTGAACCGACAGCAAGAATAATATGGGAATTGATTTGTACTGCAGATCATCTGCTGAGGTGATGAGAAAGACCATTCTCTGGTAAAAGAGTATTCCCTGAATGACTGACCAGGCGACTGATACAAGTTCAATACCTCCCCCCCAAAAAAAACTTGGTAGGAAAAATTATTCCAAATCCTGTCTAACCCCTGTTTACTTCACTAATGACGCCGAAATCTCTCACTATTCATCCGTGCTACTACTCCTGTTTACCAAATACTTCAATAAAGAGCCTTCTTCTCTTTGTTTATGCTGTTTATTTCTATTTCCTACTTCGAAATTTCAGGCTTCAGCTTTGAACGTCGGCCCCACTTTGCTGCTTTTCATCTTCTACACACGCAGACTTGTAGCTGATGGAAGTAAAGTAACCTCTCCTCTACTTGCTCCTCAAAGTAAGGTCTAACTCCCTGGATAAACGCCCTGTGAGTCACTGCATTACTGAGGCTGGGTGCAAACTCATTAATCGACTGTATCTGTTCCTCTGCACTGAATTTATTGAGTGCAGTCTCCCCAGAAAGGCTAGCCGCCTCGCAGTTACAACATTCAGATGTTATAAGTTCATGAGCCAGAATCAGTAAACATGATGCAATTATAAAACTAAGTTGATGTGGAAAATCTGCTTGAAGAGTCCTCGAGAGAAAAAGCACTTCTAGATAAAATGCCTCATAAAAATGCAAGTAATAGCATCCTGGCTGCAGCACAACCAACAACTCAGATCACGTTTTATTTTGTACTGGGCATATTACACCCCGAGATATCTCATTCTGCCTTTGCCATCACAAGCGGGTAGCAGAGGTTCACAGCCCTGGATCAGCTCCCACTTCCCAGGATGCTTTGACCAGACTAGACCAAGCACTTGCGAGCAGACACCCGTTAGGAAGATGGACAGAACGGGCCTTCTGTCATGTTTCTTACTCTTTCCCAGGGTTTCTTTTTGATTTTACTGCCACATTAATTCTCTTAAAATCCTAAGATAATCACCCTTAATCCAGCTGTCAGGATCCCAGCATTTGTTACCTTGCCATTTACTGAAAGGAAGGTGTGAAGCTGCTTTATCCCACTGGAGTCACAGACAGATGAGTTTCTAATTGCAGAACCATTCTCAAGTTCCTTGTTTCTACTTGCAAACCAATTTCCACATGGGAGACGAGAAAGCCTTTGCACAAATGCCATTCTTTCACATGGTCAGCACATTCTAGTGGCTCTCCTGGCAGCTCACAAAACCACTGACCACCAGTTTACTGCCTGCCTGCAGGACTAGGCAAGAGAGGACAGGTCTGATCACCAGCAGCTTCTTCCTTTTTTGGAGGTCTCAGGAAATCTGAGTGGGTAAATCTCTAATCTCATCAGAGGGATCCTCTGAATCACAGCTTTGCACTCACAGTCTGAGGTCACCAAGACGCACTTTTGGTTGCAAGACCATTGCTTCAGGATGCTCTGCTCTACATCTCCAACAGTTGGTGCACACGCTGAAGGGAGGGCGTCTACACCTTAGCAGAAAGGCTGGCTGCCAAGCAGGCACCATACAGACACGTGCAGAGGATGCTATCTCTGCCCTTATGATCTCATAATCCTCTTTAGGAGAGAAAAAAAGTTTATCAGAGAATCACAGAATCCTTTAGGTTGGAAAAGACCTCTAAGATCGTCGAGTTCAACTGTTAACCTAACACTGCCAAACCCACCCCTAAGCCATGTTCCCAAGCACATCTACACTTCAAAATACCTGCAGGGATGGTGACTCAACCACTTCCCTGGGCAGCCTGTTTTCAACCTCAACCTCCCCTGGCACAACTTGAGGCCATTTCATCTTGTCCTGTCGCTCATTACTTTGGAGAAGAAACCGACCCTGACCTCGCTACAACCTCCTTTAAGGTAAGTGTAGAGAGCAGTAAGGTCCCCCCTCAGCCTCCTGTTCTCCAGGCTGAACCGTATCAGATCCCTCAGCAGTTCGCTCATAAGACGTGTTCTCCACACCCTTTACCAGCATAAACTCCAAAAGCAAAAGCAGTTAGGAGTGCACCTCCCTTTCATTTCTACTAGCACCTTCTAGACGAGTCCTGCGAGCACTATGAGGAGCTGTACCTTGCTAGAGCCAGGATTACACCCTCCTTGCCCACAACTCACCTGCAGCAAGAGCTGGCAGAGCGTGTGCAGGGAGACACGCTGAGATGGTGATTATTTGAGCACCAGCATGGTCATGTAGGTTGGGTTGAAGTGTGACCCCAGGGGGGCCCTGGGGCAGGTGCTGCAGCAGAGCACAAGGTTTGGGGTCTCGTCACGGAGAATCACCCCTGTGCCCCCTCCCCACGCTCCCCACCCACCTCAGCTCCCAGCACTCTCCTCACGTCAAGGAGCCACAAACTCTTTGGGGATCAGGACTGGGGACATCTCCTTTCTCCTGGCTCCAAGAGATGAAACAAGCTGGCTGAGCATTTGGCCAGAGAGCTAAGCCCATGCTCATGCCAAAGTATGCCTGACACCATGGCAACTGGTGTGCTGAGCTAATTATGTCCAGCCACAATACTTAATTACAAGGCATTGTATCACCTCATTAGAAACCCTTCGCCTGGCTCCAGCCCCACAAGGGGGACTGGCTACTCCACTGCTCCAGCCATCGTTCTCTGCAGGGCCCTTCCCACCCCTATCTTCCAGCAAAAGGGGCTTTTTTGGTGACAGGCACCCCATCAGGGCAATGAATCCAGGCCTGGCAAATTCTCCACTGCTCTTTTAGGAAAAAGGCTGTGCCATGAGAAAAATAAGAGATGAGCAAGCTAGACGGTTGATGCTTCCTCTCATACCTGGCATAGCCCCTTTGCCTCTCCCCACCTCACGCTCCAGGCAGCTCGGCAAAGCATCCCGGACTCACCAGGATGCAGGCAGGACCCAGCTCGACCAGCACCACTGCTGCAGGTCTCGGTGTGTGGTCCCTGTTTAAACCCCATCTGTGTCAAGTTTAGCACAACAACGCTGCAGCCCCACCAATTAAAACAGGCTGCTGGAGTTAAACCCTGAATAAATGCAAAGTAAATGACCAGGAGGGAAGATAAATAGCACGGGGATGGGTCTCATGGGAGGTGGGAGCTGGAGGGGCCAGGGCACCATGGGAGGTGAAGGTACACCCCAGACTGACCCTCGGTAGAGCCAGTCCCCTTCCCAGCCCTTAGACTGGTGACAATGACATAATGACATCACTTGCTGTCTGTCCTTAATGTAAACTTGAATCTTAATGTTCACTGACTGCTGCACCTCACTGCACCAGTCTCACAAGAGGAAGAAACCAAGAAAACATTACAGGTAAAAGTGCAATTTACTGCTGGATGCTCCCAGTGTCTGCACCCAGCCCTGCCTGCCTGTGGCAGCCTGTCTCATGCACCAAGCCCTGTAGGTCTTGCCTGCTCTCCCAGCACCACTTCTACCAAGGATTTTAGGAGATGCAGGAGATCTACAGATGCTTTCAGAGGAGCAGCCCCACATCAGGCTCCTGGATGTCTGGCTTGCCCCACGGTCCATCCAGCCCAGAGCAAAACAAGATACACATCCTTGTAGCAGCACAGCCTGTTAACCCCACTGGAGATGTTCCCCTAGCTCCAGTGGGAATGGGTGTACATCCAAGCGCAGAGGATGTAGGTGGAAGCTACCCAGTGGGGATGGCTTAGATAAACATCACATAAAATATCTGAATCCTGATTCCTGTGTAGAAATGTATCTGCTTGTATTTACCACCCACATACTATTTTATTAAGACATAATCTCAAACAAGAGTTGCTGGCATTGCTGAAGTTTATTTTAACATATGGCTAACTGAGCCTAAGAAAAACATGTAAAATACATTTTAACGTGCTATTCTTGCCTAATGGTTTTTATAATTTTTTTAATACCCAATATATATTTATACATTCCAAATATTAGGGGGGTGGGGGGTGTGTACATTAAAAAATTATATCAGTCACATGGCGACTGCCAAATGAAAAAAGTACTGTGGTTCCTTTGTATTAGTCAAAAACCACTAGTGCTATTTTAATTTTCAATAGGCAAAAGGTAATTTGCGGTTTCACAAATTCTGTTCAAGCCTTCATAATTCTTACCTGGTCACAGCTGTCAGACACTGATATACTATACCATGGTGACAGGTTTTTAAAACCAGAGACGGATGTCTTGTAAAAATCCCAGGGCATTTAAAAAGCAGAAAAATTCTTTCAGTCCGGAAAAAGCCCAGTTTAAGTCCTGGCTGGGGTTAGCTGGGTTTGCTACAGTTCAGCAAGGTACTTAAACACACACTCAACATTAAGCACGGGAGTAGGCTCTGCTGCCTTTGATAAACCATCCATGTATGCAACGTTAAGCACACTATTTGCCATATAATCACGGGTATCAGGATACCATTAAGTGGAAACCATCTGCAGAACGACTGTCCCCAGCAGCTCCAGCTCCCTCATCCCATTCACACGCATGCAAGGTGTCGGCGCCCATCCCGCTCCTGCAGACGGGAACGCCGTTTGCCCCCCCCCCCCAAATTACTCCCCCAGGCCTTAGAACAGTGTCCATCCCCGTAAAAGCAAAGTGCTTACACACAGAAAGCAGCCCCTCAGCTCAGGTTGTTCAGAGCCACTCGCCCTGCCAGAGGAGCATCCTGGAGAGGGACTGGTGTGTCCCACCCAGCCGGAGGGATGCTGTGCCTCGGTGACATGCAGCCCACGGAGAGACCACAGAGCAGCCCAGGCTTCTCCCGCCCAAGTGGCTGGGCTGCTGTGGCCCTCCAAGCCTTTATAGCTTGGTTTCTCATCCATACGACACAGACGCCGACCCAACCAAGGGTGGCGCTCGGAGAATCATTTAGGTTGGAAAAGACCCTTAAGATCATTAAGTCCAACTGTAAACCTAACGTAATGAAGCTCCTTCCATAAACTCGTGCTCTTTTCATGAAGCCATACAACAAGAACAGGTCAGCCATTCCCAAAGGGAAGATGAGCTCCCAACTCATGAGCAGCTGCATCCAAGACTGGAAAAAGCCCTTGGCACAACCAGGGATGAACCTACACTAAATCACCCCTCCAACAGTCCCTGCTTTTCATGCTCAGAGGGACACGGCCCGAAATGTATTTATCTTCATGTGAAAGCCCACTCTGAAGAATTTAATTGGATATATTCTAAAACATCAGCTTTGTTTCTTCACCATTAAACCAGAAAGCCACACTCTCACATGTTTATTTGAAATAGGGATTTAGCAAGTATTAAATGCTCTCCTCTTAGCTACGGTTCCAGGCCAGGATTTAAGTATCTGTGTTACAAGACGAATTTGAGTTTTAACCGCAGTAAGCACATTCTAAAAATGGAATAAAATAATCAATTCCATGTGCAAATCTCTGCCCCTCCAGTAACCCTCCTGACCCAAATACAACCGAAGCTCTGACCCACGCGGGATGGTCCTCTCGCCATCTGCTTAAAGAAAAGCAAGCCAGAAAGCCAAGACAGAAAACACTCCCTATTTTTTTGCAGTTTTCAGCTGACTTCCCTCAAAGGACAGACCGATGGGGAGGATGAACTCTGAGACCATCTGCAACGGCCACTTTGCACACAACACAGCATTCTTTATGCAGTATTTACATATTGACTCGCATCCTGTTTTGATGTAAACTGTAATGCTACCTCACCGCTGCCTGCAAAATGAGCAAATTCCAGCAGATCTGGTGAAACACTTAAGCCACCGCTTAACTTCTAGCCCAGCAGCTGCTCAATGGGGCTATTCATGGGCGCTGCACAGATTTCAGTGCTTCCCACACTGAGCAGTGCTGAGCCCTTTTCCTGGCTGCAATCTGGAGTTCCCGGCAGGAGAGATTTTCACCTCTGCCCTCTGGTTTTATCTCCTCTCTTCATGCTGCACGTGATGCAACAGGGAAAAAAAAAAAGAAAGAAAAAGAAAAAAAAAAAGGTATATCATACAGAATGCAATGACTTTGATTTGTTTTCAGTGCTGGCCTGAAGGCAGCCATGGTTCAGCACAAGGAGTGGGCAGCAAAGGATGGTATTGCTGATCTCAGCCTGGCTCGCCATTAGAGACACAGTAGCACTAGTATTTCATATATTCCTGGGACACCATTCATACAGAAAATGTTCAAGATTAACCTTATGTCAGGTATGGGGATATTACTTTCTGTCTTTTTTATTTCTTCTTTTTTCTTTAAGTGAAAAAGAAGAATAATAGCTTTTTACATCCAGTGAATCAAACTCCTTATAATTAGGGCTGCTGGTTTCCACGGTAACAAGGATCCAACTCTGCTTTATGTGAAATAGGGGGGGAAAAAAAAAAAAAAGCATAGCTCCACTCCAGCTGTCCGTGTGGTCTGAGCACTGCACGCCAGCGAAGGAAGGGACAGTGCCACAGCCATGGTGAAACTCAGGGCAGATGCCACCGCGCCGGAGGAGGGATGCACTTTGAAACACTCTCTCCACCTGGTCAAAATCTTGGATGTGGGCAAGAGGTAGATGAAGATTTCTCCAGCCTTCCTGACAGCGCCCATGTCCTCTTGCCCTTGGACACCACCACCACTGCTCTTTCTGCAAGAGCAGCATCGCCCACACCCTTCCCCAAGGGTTACAGCCTCCTCTGTGATGACTTCACCTCTAATAATAACTTCCAGAGCCCCGTGGACTCCAGAGGAAAATAAACTCCAGTTATTTTTTCCTTTTACAATGCTCTTATTTTAAGAATGTTGATGTGGGTGTAAAGTAAAAGACACACCTATGGTAGTCGGAATAAAGCGCTGTGGGTATGAAGTGACTCCAGCAAGCACAAAAGTGAATCACACAAGTATCTGCGCCGACTTTCTAGAGCAGTAATTTGCCTGGGCCAGGCTTCCATAACAGAAGTTGCTGTTTATATATATATGTAATTTGGTGTTGCTTTTTTCAAATACATGAGAGAAAAACATCCCAGCAATATAATAATCCTCATCGGCACGGCAGCGCTGCTTTGCACATACATGTTTGTAATACTGAAGTCGAACATGTGGAAAATGAAAAGCACAAGGCATGTCTGCTGGTGCAGCGTCGCTGCCTGCGGGCAGCTGCCCATCTGCCAAGCAGGCAGGTCCCCACAGCCCCAGCATCACGGCAGACCTCAGGTTGGGGGAAGAAAAGGAGGATTTTATCAAAAATGAGTGATAACTGTCCATGCAAACACGGTCTTGGCGTCACGCCGCTTGCTGTCTGCCAGGAACTCCACGAAAACCACGCGCAACGGGAAATCGATGTCGGCATCGACTTTCCCCACCAGCTTGTGGAAGATAACGACAACGTCGCCCAAGCTCGATTTGATTTCACAAATCAATGCTGAGTGCTTAAGAAGGGAGCTGGCTGGAAAAGACTTTGTGCGCGCATTTCCACAGGGAAAGAAGGGAATTTTGTGTTATAATTCCAATGCTGACATTTAAGCAAGCAAGCCCTTTTCTTTTGTCCTCTTTTTCTTGGAGATGTCATGGTACGCACACAGGACACAGGGTTGGGCACGAGGGAAGCAGCATCTGTCACAGATCAGATGTGTGTTCCCAGGGACCGAGTCCCTTGCAGAGGAACAGAGTAGAAGAAAAAGAATAAAAGGGAATTTTGTGTTATAATTCCAATGCTGACATTTAAGCAAGCAAGCCCTTTTCTTTTGTCCTCTTTTCCTTGGAGATGTCATGGTACGCACACAGGACACGGGGGAAGCAGCATCTGTCACAGAGCAGATGTGTGTTCCCAGGGACCAAGTCCTTTGCAGAGGAACAGAGTAGAAGAATAAAAATAGAAGCTCATCACAAAAAGCCATCGCTTTTGAACAAGACATGTGTACCTGGGAAGCTGAGACGACTGAAAGCCCACAAATCACTTGTATAAAATGTGGATGTAGTTATTTGCTGAGTGTCTTTTCCCACTCCTCCTACTTCTGGCAATCCAGCGCCAAAGCCTGTCCAGATACCAGCTCAAGGAAAACCAACTGATAGGACAGCCCCTCTTGCCCACAGTTTGACTTTGTGCACCCCACAATCTGGAGGAAGCTCCTGGTCTCCATCTGTCACCAAAGTTTGGGAGATCATTTCCAGTCAAAGCACCACGGACTCACGCAGGCCCTGTTCCGTTGTGCTCCAGTGTCAGGGGTCAGGCCAGAGTTGTTCACACAGTCAAAACGCCCCGTTCCATCCACAAACCACCCATGCTAACAGGACGTCTCTTGACAAAAGCAATTTACTTGCACAAGGTTGGACAGGGTTGTTCACTTCTGCTGAAGAATGCCTGCAATTTTCAAACGCTTTCCAAGAAAAAT
The DNA here is from genome assembly GCF_000703405.1 of Apaloderma vittatum. Classification (NCBI taxonomy): domain Eukaryota; kingdom Metazoa; phylum Chordata; class Aves; order Trogoniformes; family Trogonidae; genus Apaloderma; species Apaloderma vittatum. The sequence continues at coordinate 7,917 of NW_009736051.1, read as the reverse complement.
GTTTTCCTTTTTTCACTTTCTCTTCAACCAGAAAGCTTTTTCCTTATCAAACAGGAATCTTAATTACAGATAAACTGCTGAGAGAACCAGTTTCGCTGTAGTAAATCTGCTACTGCTACTATGCTATAAGCCAAAAGGCAAACAGATACGACTTGCCAGAGTTTCCACGCGCTGCTTTGAGAAGAAATGCGGCCATAAGCGCAGCCCCAGGGCTGGCACGGACCTGGAGCAGCCTGGGAAGGTTTTTCCGTCTCATTCCTCAGTTTCCTGACCTGACTGAAAGAAGGTAACTAGGTTCAAAGCAAGCCACCCAAAAGACTTAGTTCCCCATGCACGGGCACTGAGCTGCGGCAAGCGATGCCGAGGATGCCAAAATTTTATGTGGGTTCAAAGGGAGAATGGACAACTCAGGGGAGAGAAAGGTACCCGGGGATACTGAGTACCTAGAAATCACACTCGGCTTAGAAAGTCCCCGAAGTTTCGGGTGCGGGAGAGCATCAGAGAGACGTTCACACTGTTTTCCTTGTCTCGGCACTGCTGCAAACCCTCCTGTTTATTTGACTCATGTCCTCCTCTCCACTCTCAGGTTGAGCTCAGCTTCACATTCCAAGAACGAGAGTATCTTGTAATCCACCACATTACTGTTTGTCTGGTTTTTTAGCAGAAAAAATAGAAATGCTACATTTGAGGAGTCATCCCTTCTGCTTCCAGACACTAGTCAGACCTGTTTTCTCCCCCCAAGCTTTAGCAGGTTATGAGCACCAAAGAAGTTCTGCGAAGGAAGTTTTTCAACCCAAGCCTAACACTAAATAAAGCTCAAATTCACAGGACACTCAAACCCAGCAGGGACGTAATGGGGCACGAGGCATTTGCAAAATTCACTTTGGAAACCCACAGAGGTGCTTACAAAGACATCTACCCCGATCAAAGTGATTTATATTTTTCACGAGTGAGCAATTTGCTTACTAGGAAAGAGACAAATTTAATTTTTAATTCGATCTCTGTCAAAGCAATATTGTCTTGTTGCTATGACAGCTGAAAGGAAAACCTCTTACCTCGGTGGCAGCCAGCTCACGGCACTGCCGCACGTCCCCCAGCAGCAGTAGCTCAGGGAGGGAACGCAGCCATGTGCATCATTTTTGGCTCTCGGCATCTTTGATTTGATGGGGATTTTCAAAAAAGGGCACAGTGAAGCCAAGGACTAGAAGGGCTCTCTGGAGAGGCTGAGGGAAAATAGCTACAAAACACAGGAGCCTCGAAATGCCCACGGTTCCACCAGGGAACCTTCCAGGGACCCCCAGGCTTCATACCAGGCTCTGGGGACCAGCTGCCCTGCACCATGCTCCGAGCTGCACCTCTAATCTGAGATGCACAACACCGGGAATAGGGGGGGAAAAAAAAAAAGACATCTGCTGACCATCAGTAGATATGGCAAGAGTCCAAAAACAAGAACAGAAAGGGCTTAAATACATAACCGTTTCTTCTCCTTACACTCCTCCTCCATGGCTACCAGCCTCACAGTACTGAAGAAGTGCCCTGATGAATAAATATCTTCTTTCCCTTAGCAACAGTTAGCAACAGAGTCAAGTTGGTTTTTCCCCCCTCCCTTGCTCAACAGAAACACATCTCAAGCTAACACAGACGATTTAAACGGCAATAAATATAGGACGTGGGTGTAATCAAAAATCGCTGAAACGCAAATCACACTTTTTAGCCTGGGTTATTTTAAAGCGCAAGCAGAGCTGCCAATGATGTGTAGAAAGAGCACAGAGAGGGCTAAAGAGGAAAGGAAAAATGCAGCATGGTTTTAGGGGAGGACAGAAAGATACTGTCCATTTCTCCTGAGCAAAGCCCAGTTCAGGAACAGCGACGACACCCCGACATTAGCCTTCAGCCTTTAGTCCAGTTCGAGTTTCCGCAGCAGATTTCTCTGTCTACAAACTGCAAAGGTCACATGTAGTCAAAAATCTGTTAAATGCATAACCCCGGCACACAGCAAACGTATTCTTTTCACAGCTCTACTCCTTTAACAGTTCATTTAAGACGTCTGCCTTGCATTTTTCCATTTGGTGTTGGGAAAATGTTTTCTTTCACCTGGCTCAGAGCCCAACTCAACAGAAAAAGAAAGCCCTTCCCGTTTCCATGGGGCCCTGCAGTATAAGACACGGGACTAATTTTACCCTTAACTAGGCATCTTTCAGCTCTGTCATCAGGTATTTCACCCTTTTCCCCTTTGCCCAGCCTCTTTTCTCGCCGTTTAGAGGACGAGTTAATTTTTTTGCTGGTTCCCTGATGCTCCAGGTGAGGGCAAGCCCCTACCACCACCTCTGCTCCTCCAAGCATCGTCACCACCACCAGCACCCGGTGCCCGTGCCAGTCCTCACCCTGCAGCCCTTCTCCATCCCCTCCCCACTTCTCCAAGCCTTGGTCCCAAAGAAAGCAAAGCTCTGCTGCCACCGTCCCAGCAAAGCGCCATGATGCTGGCGTTTTTGGTGACATCTCAGCTGCTCCTTCTCCACCAAGAGAAATATTCGCGATTTCCGTACGAATCGCGGTGCCTCAGAATTCAGGAATCACAGCTAGAGCACAGAATGCAGCCTGGTTTCTACCCAAAAACCGACTAAGGCCAAGTATCACTAATTGCAAAACAAAGCTGCGGCGTGGTCCTGCTGATAACGAGCTGCTGGAGGGCGGTGGGAGAGCTGGCAGGTCCATGGGGAAAAACGGCTCTTTGGTATGTCTGGCTCCAAGGATATGGGGGGGAGATGGTGATGGAGCCAGGCAGCTCCAAGAAGCCCTGATTTTATTTCTCTAGAGACCCAAAGAGATAACAGCATTTGGTTCCTGCTGCCTGAGTTCTTCAGGAAAGATTGGTTCGATGCAGTTATTTATTTAAAATCGACGCTGGAGATAGCACAAGTCCAGCTCCCCTGCATAAAGCCACATCGCCTTCTTCACCCTGCTCTATTCCAACAAGGGAAACCTACCAGGTGTTTTTCTCTAAACAGCTAACGACTTCAAAGAATGAGAAGTCCTGCGCTTGGTGATGAACCAAAGGCTGATTCCCATCCCACCCACGGCCAGGACAAGACGCTGTGCTGTAACACACATCGCAAGGCCGTGCTTTACGGACTTGTAGCTAAAATGACTCGGCAGAATGATGCTGGCTGTGCCGGCTGCAAATTGGGCTGCTCCATGTTTATATACAATACGTAGATACTTAAATCCCTAAGCCTGAAGTAAAATAATTTAGAAGCTCCAGCTATACAGGATCTGCTCCCAAATCCTCGTTGCTTTTCAATCCTAGGCTCTAACGCATTATGCTCTTTCCGCATTTAATGTGCCCTTAAGGTGAGGATTAGGTAGGCATTTGATTATGTCTTTTATGTTTATAGCAATTCACTTCCAAACCTTTATAAACTTTAATTAAATGCTACATTTTTACCGCCTTGTCCTGAATTGAAAGAGAGCAGCAGAGAAAAAAAAAATTGTCCTCAAACAATATTTACATTTCTAAAGCACCTTTTTCTGCACAAGCACCTTGGGGCTACAGCATAAAATCATCCTGATCTGTCTTAAGATGTATCAGTGCAGACATCAAAGCAGCTCTAATACCAAGTCTCACACAGAACCACAGACAGCTGAGATCACTATGTTTGCAAGCAAGGAATAAAACAGCTCCTGCCAAAACCAACCATCGAACCTCTCAAAAGGTGGCTGCGGGAAAAGAGCGAGCAGCAGCCAAACTCCAGCAGTAAAAAAACCCAACCGTCACCTTGGAGGAAGTTCTTGGGAAGGGTCCCGGTAGCCAAAAGCATGACGGTCAGCACAGAGCTTCCTCCAGCCCCATAACCTGGTGTTTTGAGCAACCCTACCCAGAAGAGGAGACACTACCACAATCCCGTGAAGCCAAAGGGGAGCTGAGCATCCTCAGTGAGGAGAAGAGCTCAGCACAGCCAGCTCCCCAGAGTTGGGGATGACCAAGCCATCTCCAAAGGGAACCCTCCTTTGACTGTAAAGGCTTCCAGTGGTTGGGAAATGTAATACCACGTCTTTAAAATCTGGCTCCTTACAGTTGGTTGCAGTCAGGGTCACCCCATCGTTGGCTCAGTGAAAGGCCATGCACTGTCTCTGCAGTGATTTCGCAGAGAACACACTCCCAAATTTGTCTCTGCTCAGTATTTAGGAGCCAAGAGACTTGATTTGAAGTCAAATTTTAGTTGCAGGCTGGAAATCAGGACTTTGCCCCATTTTAAAATCTGGCTGCAGCAGAAACCGTTCTCTTGCACTGTCAGACCAAAGATCTCATAGGATTAGCTTCGCTCTGCAGCTCTGCCCTTTGGCGCCAAGACAGAAGAATGATATCAAATTTTTATCAGCCACAGAATTCAAGCCCAGCTTGAACACCACCTCATCTCTGCAGCACATCGGAACAAATTCCAACCGCACAAGGAGAATGCTAAAAAGATTTAGTTAAAAATCTCACACGTCGGGTAGCACCAAGGTTGAAGCTGCAGATTTTCCTGTGCATAGGCGTATAAAATTTTGAGTCAGTAGCAAGATCCCTGTTTTCTGCTTTCCTGAAACTGCCTGCCTGTCCCTTCAATCATATGAAGGGGTTGAGTCTCCAAGGATGCAGAGCCTCGTTTGCTGCCTCGCCATCCGATGGGGTAGCGCAGGGAGATGAGACCTCCACAGCTACAGATAGTGCATTAAATCCACCTCTGCTCCCCACTCCACGTCCAGCCCCTTTAAAGAGCTTGGGGAGTGGATTTAAATCATTGATCAGCCTTGTGCTTGCCCTCTGTGTCGGGCTGAAATTTCACTCGTCAGGTTACCATGGTTAGAAATGCCTCATGTGCACGCACCATCCCGCTCCTGCAAAATCATCCATCGCTCACATCCAAATGGCTTAACTTTTCCTGGATTGCACAAAAGGCATTTCCCAGTGAGAATCATGGTCAAGTCAAATTTTGGCCTTCTAGCTGCTCTTGTTGCCATCAAAGAGCATTAAGAGGACATAAAGCTGTATTTTACCTTGCCTAAAATGTCCTGCAAAAGGCAAGACGGTTTTTGTTCGAAGGCTGTCGTCACGGGTTTCACACCGAAGATTGCTTCCCAGGTCCCTGGGAAACTCATGGCACATCTCCCAGCGACTTCTCCAGGGCCAGGATTTCACCCCCAACTTGGAAGAGCTCAGGCCAAAAAGAAAGTTTAATTACTGCGTGCACTCAAAGCCAGTGGCTGGAGCAGAAAGCCAGCATTTCAACAGTGCTAGCAGCCCTGCAAAATTTTACAAGACACAACCCTCACATTAGAGGATCCAGTTCTTTCTTCATAAAATATACTGGGCCTTTCCACAAACTCATTTTATTGGTCCATTTGGCTTCTCACTCCTTTTATGAACTATTCAAGTTCCTGATCACCTGGAGAAGCCCAGGAAGACATCTGAGCTGAACCACAACGACATCAGTGACAACCTTCTCTCCTACCACAGCTTGGGCACCGCGTGTGCAGGCATGGAAAAGCAAAGCCAGCAGATGGGGCAGCTGGACTTCATCACCTGAAAGGAAGCATGCAGCATCTCTTTAACCGATTTCTTCTTACTGCCTACAAGGTTTCAGCATTGCAAAGTTGACAGAAACATCTGAAGCCCAGGTGCCTTTCACCTCAGCCCAGAATCAATTTGGCAGCAAACAAGTGGTTAAGAGAGGGAATTTTCTTTACCAGCCTCCTACATCTCTTCCATGGGGGTCCTTTAAGGGATGCAGTTAAAGAGCAATCTTGCACGGAGGTCCACATGCTAACATAACAGGATATTTTAAACGAGTATTTAAGTAGTTTCACTTCTATTGACATTGGCTAAGGTGAGTACTAAGGCTTGCTGGTCTCCAGCACAAGGCTGGGCTGCCCACGAGCACAGCCTTTCGAGCTACGCATTGCCAAATCTCCTTTAATGACGACCAGCTCCTGCAAAACATTTCATAATCATCATTTCCCAAGAAGCTGGGTGCCTGGAGCACTCGGTGTGCTAAGTCCAGCTCTTTATGACACGGTCAGCACTGAAAAAGGCCAACGATGCCTTACGAAAGAGGAAAAGCCACGCCGCACGTGCAGTAATGTGCCCGGCTCTGCACACCTGCTCCAGCCCAAAAACTTGGAGCCAGTGGGGCAGAACGAGGGTCCTGCAGTCCCGGCTGTGGTGCTGCATCTTGCTTTTGGTCCCAAGCCCAGAGCTGCAAGAATTCACTCCCAATGTTGTTCTCCCAGTACCTCCCAGCTCTCCAGCCCTGGGCAGGAGCATCTAACTGGTGGTGGCAGCATGAGGTTGCTCACTCCAAAATGTTCAACGCAGAAATCACTGTAAGAGCACAAAATATCCCTTTCCAGAGCACAGCTCCAGCGAGACCTCCAGAAAAGCAATTATCCAGGCACAGCAATATAACAGCATATTTCTTCCTAGTGAGAAGGTGCTTTACAGCACGCAGGTCAGCTTGCACCCTTGAAATTATTCACATTATTTCACGTCTTAGCGGTACCAAGCTCTTGTGAAATAACCGGGCAAGGGTGAACACTGCCTGTGACAAATCGACTGTTTTAAGCCCTATAACAAGGAGCACTGCTGCCCTCCCAAATAGCAGGGGCTATTTTAAAAATCCTTACCATTGTAATCTTGGATTACTCCCTACCAGCCAAATCCATTTCATCTTAATTAGCGCCCATTATTATAAGGCCCCTCCAACATTTCCATATTTCTCTGATCGTTACAGTCCACAGATACTCAGTAGCAAAATCCACCCAGCTGTGTATTTTGCATAAACTGGTTATCTTGAACCACATGCCCTCTCACTCTTGTTACCAGCCCCATATTTTATTCCGTGGTGTTGACACTTCCAGCTCCTTGCAGGAATATTGCTTTGAGAGATTTAGATTAAGCCCAATCCAAGCAGCTCACTGGGGGAGACAGAGGAAATCTGAATTCCTCTCGAATTAATGACTAAAATCTGAAAATTCAGCACGGCATTTTACGGTTTCCCCAGGAAACCGACTGCCCAAAGCACAGCACAAAAATCCAGCTGCCCTGAATATTTTAAAAGTGCCACAGCGAAGCCAAAAGCTGAACATAGACTTAGCACTGGGGTTCTTTATTCCCTCCTAAGAGGCAAAAGGTGCACCAAGCGGTCAATGAGGAAAACATCTCGGTAGTGTCTGTGCTATCAGCTACGGGGCGGGGGGGAAGAAAAGAAAAAGAGAAAAAAGTCACTTTCTGCTGGACTTACTAGACAAGGTGAGGCAACAAAGCAAACATGGACAACAAAGCAAACATCTCCACACCTGCAGGCTTGGGTCCCTGCCCAGCAAGCAGGTGCTTCATCTTCCATCTAAGGATGCTTCAGGCAGCACCCAGCCCTGCTGCCCCACGCCAGGGCCAGGGCTGCTCCCTGCTCCACCCAACACACCATTTCAAGTTTCCTTAAACAGGTGATAACTTCCAAAGCAGGGGACGAGAGCCACCTCAAGGACTTCTGCAAGAGCCGCGCAACTCCACCGGCTTTGCTGCTGCCGGGAGCGAGACCCCAGCACTGCGAAGCCCAGCACAGAAGCTCCGAGATGCAGTGCTTCCTTTCTAGAAGGAACAACTCAAAATTCCACATCTGCCGATATTATCCATGATTCAAGACCTTTCCAATGTCATGAGGTGCCTCCAGACTCCCTGTCTTTGCGTGGAAGATGGAGACTGCAACCCTTCAACAGTCAGGGCCTCTTCATTTTCCCCTCCCGGCACACTTCGATCCCCTCCGAAGCTCAGCGTAACACCAGGCTGAGCGTTAATCAACACAACACATGCTTCATCCAACTTCAGCAACCATTACGAATATTTAGATTTTATATTATGTGCTGGGATTATTTTTTTAT